>NW_026511237.1:0-23706 GCF_027579735.1 Bombina bombina | reverse complement strand
CTTCCTAAGGTTGTTTCTGATCGGAACATTAATCAGGAGATTGTTGTTCCTTCCTTGTGTCCTAATCCTTCTTCTCAGACGGAAAGACTTCTGTACTATTGGACGTGGTCCGTGCTTTAAGGTTTTACCTGCAGGCGTCTAAGGACTTTCGTCAGTCTTCTTCTTTGTGTGTGGTTTTCTCAGGAAAACGCAAGGGACAGAAAGCTATGGCTACTTCTTTCTTTTTGGCTGAAGAGTATCATACATTTTACATATGAGACTGCTGGACAGCAGCCTCCTGAAAAAATGACGGCTCATTCCACGAGGGCTGTTGCTTCCTCATGGGAGTTCCAAAATGAAGATTCTGTGGAACAGATTTGCAAGGCTGCAACTTAGTACTCTCTTCACACTTTTTTTCAAAGTTCTACAAATTTGACACTTTTGTCTCGGCTGGGGCCACTTTTGGGAGAAAGGTTCTTCAAGCAGTGGTGCCTTCCGTTTAGGTTCCCTGTCTTGTCCCTCCCGTATCATCTGTGTATTCTAGCTTGGGTATTGAATCCCATTAGTAATTAAGATGATCCGTGGACTCATTGTGTCTTAAAAAAGAAAAGAAAATGTATGCTTACCTGATAAATTTATTCTTTTTTGACACGATGAGTCCATGGCCCGTCCTGTTCTTTTAGACAGGTTGGTTGTTATTGTAAACTTCAGACACCTTTGCACCTTGGTTTTTCCTTTCTCTTCCTGATTTTGGTAGAATGACTAGAGTGGGAGGGAAGGGAGGAGCTATTTGACAGCTCTGCTGTGGTGCTCTTTGCCTCCTCCTGCTGACCAGGAGGTGAATATCCCATTAGTAATTAAGATGATCCGTGGACACATTGTGTCAAAAAAGAAATAAATTTATCAGGAAAGCATACATTTTTCTTTTTTTATGTCAGAATGAAGTCCAGGCTGGGGGGGCGGAGTTAACTGCCGTGCTGGAAGGAAGCACTCTTGAAGAGCTCCGTATCTGAAATTCTATTAAAAGTTCCTAAAAGTGATCAAATTAGTTCCCTGATTGAAATTTTAGGGTCTAAGGGTGAATTTCGCCCTACAGGACATTATTGTTGCTTTTTTTTGTGCTTTACAAAAGCTCCTTTCCTTATTGCCACCGATCTTGCTCACTACCCGGAGGGTGCAGAGTCTGGCGTACTACAAAGGACTACGCAGATCCAACCTGCCTGCTAGAAGGAGATTAGTTGCCTCGGTCACAATATAGAGTTATCTGAGTTCCGGAGGTTCAGAGACACATACCGGAGCTGTGGATCAAGCTACACTGAGCAGCGCTGCTATATCAGCCGTTGGAGCGGCTGATTTTATACTCGAGAGTCTACAGAGACCTTGGGAACATAGTCTCCTGAAGAGATAGTACTGCTGCAGCTTGGTGTCCAGCACGATCTTTTCTTTAAGAGAGAGAGCAAGGTACGATTTGGCCTGAATAGTGCCCACGGAAGGCCGGGGAGCATTATTAAGAGGGATATCCTATATTACAGGCTGCCTGCTGTTAGGCGCGAATCGCGGCCATCTTGGACTGAAGCCAGAGCAGCAAGGCGGCCCATGAGTTGAGAGGGCTGTTTCTTGGTAATACTGAGGCAGTTGGGGGTTCTCACTGAAGAGACTTTTAGCGGATTACTCTGACCCTATAAGCCTGTGCCAGTAGCGGATCCAAAGCTCTCAGAAAGGAATTTGGACAAGCAGCATTGTCTGAGTAAGTGCGCAGTTTAAATTCACATATATACGAGTTTTGCAACAGCAGAGGCTTAACTTTAATACCTTTAAAACATAACATATATACACCCTCTGACAATTGCTTCCTACTCCTTATACAGAAACAGCCAATTCCTTGTTGTTCTCATACTATTCTCATGTGGCTTGCTTTGTTATAGAGGGTTGTAACAAGACTCTAAAAGGAAGGATCTCTGAGAACAAACAAACATTCATATATTAAAGCATAGCCCGCACTGGATATTATTCATTACATCACCCCACTGCAGCCTATTAACCAATTAGCTGCCACTGTAGTGACTAGATTGGACTCTAAAGCTTTCCTTCTATGGGGAATACAGACAACATTGAACCTGGCCTGTAAAAGGACTTGCTTCACGACTGCAGAGATAACAGGGCCCCCTCCTCCCTTTCCCGCTGGCCCACTTGCCTGCGGGTCATACCCACTTTCCTTTTGCCCTACATCGTTCAGAAGGAACAGCTCCCTAGGAGAGAGCCCTTAGCTTTACAGTACAAGAAGTCTCGCAAGTGAATATTACTTGGGCTAAGCAACGCTAGTGCTTCACTTGTGCCCCATCTGTGTTGGGCACTGCTGCTGACAGCTGAACCATTACCCTGGATAACACATACGAATGAGGTGCTAAGGTGCTGGCGCTGAGGAGGAGGGGGTGATGTGAACCACTGAACATATTTTTTTTTCTCATTTTTGCTCCTGCTTATTTTCTATTTGTTTTTTTTTTTTGTTTTTATTCTTTTCACTGATAGCCCTTTTCTACTGCTCAATAGCAGCCCACACTCATGGCGCAAATGAATAAAAGAAAGTCTAAGGCATTAGTGGCTGGGCCCAAAAGAACTGTTGCAGATCATTTTCATACTATATCTCCCTCATCTCCAGATGACCAACAAGAGGATTCAAATATGTCCCAGGCGGAAGGAGACACTGTGGCCTCCACTTTTCAAGCACTTCAAGAGGCAGCTCCTACTACAGTGACTCCTACTTTCATCCTGGATTCTCTCAAATCCCTGCTGGCTGCCCATCATTCAGCTTTCCAGTCTCAGGTAACTGCTTCTCTAGCAGACCTTCGTAGAGATCTTACCTCAACCTCAGAAAGAGTGGATACTGTGGAGAGAAAACAAGAGGACATGGCTATAGACCAGGCTAACGTTCTAGCTTATGCCCAAAGTCTGGCTGAGCAGATGATTTGCTTGGAGGATAAACTAGCAGACATGGAGGACCGCTCTCGTCGAAATAATCTGCGATTGAGAGGTATCCCAGAAAGCATAGTCCCTGGGGAGCTTACTTCTTTTCTGGCAGAGTTTTTTGAACACCTTGCTCGCCCTGCTGATACGACCGAGGGCCTTATTGATAGAGCTCACAGGGCACTACGGCCCAGAAGTTTGTCATCCGACAAGCCAAGGGATGTCATTGTGAGATTGCATTTTTTTACATACAAAGAAAAGCTAGTCCGAGCATCTCTTACCAGGCCTACCCTTCCAACTAAATTTCAAGATATTACTGTGTTCGCAGATCTTTCCTATCACACACTCCAACAGAGGAAATTATACAGAGATTTTACGAAGTTCCTGAGGACTCATGACATCAAGTATCGATGGGGTCATCCCACCAGAATCATAGTTCACAAAGACAACCAACAACATATTGTCACCACTCTAGACCAGAGTCAACGGCTTATGAAACTATGGGATGCTCCAATCTCAAATGACTGTCCTTTGAGAGATTCCTTAAATCCATCAGCTTTGCCCTGGACCTCCTCTGCATTGGGGACCTCAGCTAACACGGACCCTTCTGGTTCTGTGCAGGATGCAGATGGACACTGAATATGGACTATCTGTAGGGTAATATATGTACTAACCTTTTTTTTTTGTTTCAGGCACCTCCGAGTAATTTCATATTGCAGTTAGGCTGTAATATGTATAATGCGTAATATGTGGTTCTGACTGATTTCCTTTTTTTTTTTTTTTTTTTTTTTTTTTTTTTCCCTCTCAGTACATAGATCTGCTATTCCTCTTAGAAAGATGTAGAAGTTCTGTTTAATACGCCCTTGACGTCCTTTTGATGCAACATGGCTATTTCTGTCTCGTGCTCTATCCTACTATAGCTGAACACATGAAGAGGTTTATAGGGCTCCAATATGGTCCAGTTATGTTCTAGATGAATGTGCCCTATATGTGTGCTCAACCACATGTCACTGATTACTGTTTTGTTGTTGTTAGATAGTTTCTACCACATGTTCAGCTTAAAATATAGAAACACACGTTTAAGGGCCTTTAAAACCCTGATATAGTTTAGTTATGTCTTAGACAAGAATACATTGTTTTTCTCTTTCCCCCTTTTTTTTTTTTTTTTTCTTTCCCCTTTCCCCCAGTACCTGAATATGTTTTTCAAGTTAAAAAGATGTAGCAGTTCTGTTCTATATGTGTTTGACGTTGTTAGGACACTGTACGATTATTATTGTCCAATATCCTATCTCACTGTGGTGGAGCGCGCCTAGAGGCCCCCAAGATCTTGCTTGACTCAGCTGAGTTCTAGACAGGCTTGCCCTGTGGGTGTGCTCCACTACATATCCTTATTCTGCTACAATGCCAACTTAATTACTCTTTGATTGTTATTAACAACTGTTTTGCTCAAATATAGAGACACTCATTTAAAGTTTTATAAAGTTCGAATAAGGTTTCACTATGCTCTGGACGAGTTAACCCTAAATATGTTTGATTATATGTCATTATAGTCCTATCTGTGGTTATATACATGAATATTATATTTGTCTTTTTATACCTTTCATTGAAGTGCTCTACGCTACCTCCTTCTTCATGTTTGCTAGTTACTTGGAATGTTTTATCCTTTTCCCCCCATCCTTCCCATTTCTCTTTCCCCCCCCCCTTTTTTTTTTTTTTTTTTTTTTTTCTTCTTCCTTTCCCCATTCCTATAAATGTACACTCCAATGTGGTTCCCCCCCCTCCTCCTCCCTTTTTAGCTCCTCTTTTCCTTTTGGCACCTCCTGTAAGGCACTCTCTTTCGTACACCTTTGATTGTCTACCAAGTTACGGTGGCATAAGATTCTCTCCCCCCCCCTTTAAGGTACTCTGACTTTTGTTTTCAGAGGCTACCGAGGCGGTTACCTATTTTATATACCGCACAACTTTGTTTTATGTTAGTAGGTTATGATTCCCATATAAGGTCTCTATTGTGATATCTGTGTTCTTTTTCTTCTTCTTCTACCTTTTGCTTCCCTTTTTTTTTTTTTTTTTTTTTTTTTTTTTTTCTTTCTTTCTCTCTTTCTCTTTTCTTCATCCCCTTTCCCGCTCTTTCCCTCCCCCCTACCCTCCTTTTCATTTACCAATAAAGTTACACGACACCTGGCATCATGCCATACACCTGTGTCACCCACAATGCTAGGGGACTGAACTCCCCGACCAAAAGAAGTATGTTGTTGCGATCTCTGTGTAAGAGCAGAGCTCACTTGGTCTTTCTTCAAGAGACCCATTGGCTCAAAGATATGACAGTTCCTTTACGATCTAAGTTATTCCCCGTGGTGGAGACCTCTAGCTTCTCACAAAAATCGAGAGGGGTTGCTATCCTTATTCATAAGGATATAGCATACGAACCTATTCATCTAGAAACGGACCAGCAAGGTAGATATCTAATTCTCCTCTGTAAATTGGATGGAGTGATTTATACACTAGCTTCTTATTATGGGCCTAATAAACGGCAAATTTCGGCTTTACGTAAGTTTTTGCATAAATTAGAAAGCTTACGACAAGGTTCCCTCCTTCTTGCAGGGGACTTCAATTCTGTTTGGGACCCCCTTCTGGACAAAAAAATGGATAAAACCCGCAAGAGTGATAAGGCTGTGGTGGACTTATCATACAAATTTAAAAATCTCATGTGTCAATTCAATTTGTTTGATGTGTGGCGGGCTCTTAATTCGACCTCACGAGATTATACATATTTTTCGTCGGTCCATCACTCTTATTCGCGGATAGATTTCTTTTTCTGTGAACCAGGTCTTTTAGATTGCATTTCTAGATCATGGATCTCTCAATGCCCCTGGTCTGATCATGACCCTGTACATATCATCCTTAAATCCCCTTTGGAATTACAGCGTATACCAACATGGCGTCTTTCACCTTCTGTTTTTTCGGACCCTAATTCAGTAGTTGACATATCTAAAGAGATTACTGAGTTTATCCAAATTAATGATAATGGAGAGGTAGATGATTTCACTTTATGGGCATCATTAAAGGCGTATGTGAGAGGGTCTTTTATAAAAATAGCAGCGGCACAAAAAAAAAATAGAGGTAAATCCTTGGCTCAACTAACGTTATCTCTCCGTAACCTCACTATTGCACATAAAAATGATCCAACACCACGTCTGTATGAACAGCTGGCAGCTGTTAGGGCGAAATTAGTCCAATTGGAAACGGAGAGGTCGGCGACTAGACTTCTGAGACTTAAAGAGATTTTCTATTTTAAAGGCAACAAAGCGGATAGGCTCTTAGCCAATCGGTTGCGTCAACGCACAGCAGCGGCTCGTATACACTCCCTGAAAACGGGGGGCAAATATGTAACTCATCCGCGCGAGATAGGGATGGCTTTTGCGAATTACTATATGTCCCTTTATAATTTATCAAAAGATAAGGAGACCCCGCCTCCTACTTTAGGCAGTATTGATGACTTCTTGTCTAAGTTAGACCTTCCGGTGACGAGTGATCCCCAGGCAGAAACACTACTATCCCCCATTTCTGAGGCTGAGATTAAAACCGCCATCCTTTCTCTCAAAGCCCTTAAATCGCCAGGGCCGGACGGTTTCTCAGATCTCTTTTATAAGAAATTCCAAATGCAACTTATCCCACCTTTGTTGCGGTTTTTCTCTAAGGCAAGTTCATGTGGTACATTCCCGGCTGAGTTTTTGCAGGCCACGATTATTACACTACCTAAGCAAGGGAAGGACCCTACGGAATGTTCCAGCTATCGACCAATTTCGTTGTTGAACTTGGATATCAAGTTGTATGCAAAAATCTTAGCTACATGCCTCAACTCCTTGTTACCAGCCTTAATCCACTGTGATCAGGTGGGTTTTGTCAGGGGTCGTGAAGGGCCTGATAACACCAGGAGGTTATTGAACGTATATTTTGCTGCTCATGAACTAAGCTTACCATGTGTCACCCTGTCGTTGGACGCAGAAAAGGCCTTCGACAGGGTGAACTGGGAATATATGTTTGCAGTCCTGAGGAGGTTTGGCTTGCCGACCTCTTTTATAACATCTATAGCGGCTCTGTATTCCAGCCCTTCGGCCACGGTTCAAGGTCTCGGGTTTCGTTCTGATCCCTTCGAGATCACAAATGGAACGAGACAAGGTTGTCCACTGTCACCGCTCATTTTTGCTCTCGTGATGGAACCACTAGCCGCGGCCATTCGGCTGAACCCCCATATTAGGGGAGTAGACATATTTCATACCATCCAAACTACAGCCTTATTCGCTGACGATCTGACAATTCTACTCTCAGATCCTATTGGCTCTCTACCGCACCTCTTTGAGCTATTGGAGAGGTTTGCTTCAATTAGCTATTATAAGCTTAATGTCTCCAAAACGGAGGCTTATGCTATACATGTCCCAGAGGAAACATTGACTGAATTAAAAAGGGAATATAAATTTCGTTGGTCTACCTCGCATATTAGACACCTCAGTGTTTTTCTGTCACATAGTATCCCGGCTATTCTTTCGCTAAACTTCTCTCCTCTGCTGGCCGAAATAGCAAAAGCCACGGAAACATGGAATGTCCCCTCCTTGTCATGGATGGGGCGCATAGCCGCATTTAAGATGAGCCTCTTGTCCAAGCTGACATACCTTTTTAGGTCCCTACCTATTCCGATATCTAAGTCTCTCATCCGAAAATTTCAACAGCACTGTAATAAATTTATTTGGCGACATAAAGTTCCCAGAATTGCCACTAGCACCTTACAACAGCCCATACCTGCAGGAGGGGCAGCTGCCCCCAATATCCTCTATTATCACGAAGCTGCTCGTCTTTCACATGTGACACAGTGGGGCTCGCCGGCTGGTAGCCGATGGGCAGAACTGGAGCAAGCTTCCCTCCCATCGGGGGTTTTTCTTACAGACCCTATTTTGCTTCCTGCACACGCTAGGCCAAGAATGGCTTTAGTGAACCCTATCGTAAACACCAATTTAAAATTTTGGGATAAGATCCATAATCTCCCCACGATTGCACCTCATCCGTCCCCATCTCATACGATAAGGGGCCTCCTTCTTGCACTACCAGACACCCATCCACTCCTTTGGGAGGAGCTGGGTATCACGAGGGTTTCAGACCTTTGTGAAGGGACCCAACTACTCTCCTACCAGGCCTTTCTTCGAAAATACAATCCACCGCTCCCTCTCCATTTTGAGTTTTGGAGACTACGAAGTTTCCTGAAATCTAGGGGTTTCATCAAAGACCCGCCACGTCCTAAAACGAAATGGGAGACGAAATGGGACCTCAAACTTTCGTTTAAGAAGTTACTCTCGTCATCTTATCAGGACATACTGCGCCCTCCAATTTTTCTAAAATCCCCACCAATAAAGAGTTGGGAATCTTCCCTAAGCATAATCCATGATCCACAGGTATGGCATATAGCGACTCAACTAACCAGAAAAACGGTGCACTGTGTCACTTTGTATGAATTGTTTCTCAAAGTACTCTTGCAATGGCATCTGACACCGGTTCGCTTATTTAAGATCTCACACACAAATTCCTCAAAATGCTGGAGAGGCTGTGATGCCTTGGGCACCCCAGCTCACATCTGGTGGTCCTGCCCGGTTATTACACCATTATGGCAAAAGGCGATTCAGTACTGCCATACGAAAGGTATCCTAATACCATTTACACCAAGTGTGGCTTTGTTCCATATCCTGCCTCCTAAACTGCCTGTCCCACAGAAAAAGTTCTGTGTCTATTTATTCCTTGCACTCAAATTATCTATCGCCAGGATGTGGCTACATTTGACCTCCCCAAGCTGGGACCAAATTGTAGAAACCTTGAAATACCTCAAATCAATGGAAGCCTATGTGTCGCATGTTCATAATACTGAAGACCAACACACTCTGATTTGGGAATATAGCCCTGATTAGTGCTCTCTAGGCTCAGTAGCCTTCGCAGCCATTGTCCAAGCCAATAAATCCGGGGACTCTGTATCCCTACGGCTTGACCCTCCTGGTTCTTAGGATTTTGATCCGCTTCCCACCACCTACCTGTATTTATCTGTCCCTAAAATGATGCCTTCCTATCCCTTTTTTCCCCTTTCCCTCCGCCTACCACCCACTTCTTGCCCCCCCCCCCCTTTTTTTTTTTTTTTTTTTTTTTTTTTTTTTTCTCTCCTTTTCTCCTCTTCTTTTTCCCCTCTCTCCTCTTCTAATATACTCTACTTCTCTTCTTTCTGTCCTCCTCCTATTTCTATCTGGAGATATCATCTATTGTTGAGACCTAAATATAGACTAACTCACAGAGCGCTCTATCTTGCTGATGTATATGTACTATCTGTGAGTTAAACCTGAAATATCTGTTAATTATTTGTTGTTCAATGGTTATCATACTGTCATAATTACATGTCAATGCTGAACATGGACGCCAGTTCCTTATTATGTTGAAGGACTTTATACCTCGCTAAGAACTTTGAGAGCTCAGTTCTCTCATTACATTTTGTGAACTCTGCTCCGTGTACCTTACTATAATGCAAAATTCGCTGGATATGACTATTGTTCCTATAACCTTGATAACTGATGTTCTTAATTATGACTGTATTGTGAATGTTTCAATAAAGCATTTAAAACTAAAAAAAAAAAAAAAAAAAAAAAAAAAAAAAAGAATGAAGTCCAGGCTTACTTTAAGAGGCCGCTTGCATTGGTGAGAGCTTACAAAGATAAATAGCCCACCTTGGTGAAATTGGCAAACCCTACTTATGCATCCCAGGCAAATCAACACCACTCAGTGCCTCTTCTCTGCTGCAGGCAAATAGCTTGCAAAAAAGAGAGCCTGCCTCAGCCATAAGCATGGGGACATTTTTGCATTTCAATGCATAGTTTCTGAAAGAGTGAATAACAGAACTTACTAGTTGTAAAAGCTTTTTAGTCTGAAGTTTATATTTATAACACTCAGTATGTGGATTTTATTTTAAATATAGGAAAACATGATTATTATTATTTTTTTTAATCCGATTTAGTTGATTAATCGAAAAAATAATCGGCCGATTAATCGATTATGAAAATAATAGTTAGTTGCAGCCCTAGATATAGGGATAATTTATTAGTGGAAAGGATTATTATGTTCCATTGTTTCAGTGATATCAGTATTGAGATCAGTACTCGGTGAAGGGGGAAGTGATTGAGATGCTACATCAAGTAGCATTTTATATGATATAGAAATTGTACCTCTTGTTTAAGCCATTTTGAACACAGGGTCTCAATAGGGTTTTGTGGTCTGATCATATTCCCCCTGTGTGTGTGTGTGTGTGTGTGTGTATAAATATAATGATGAAGCTGTAAATAGGATAGCCAAGAATGAAATAGGTTTGGGAATGTTTATTTTAAATCTCCAAATGTTTTAAGTTATTTGCCTTTATGGGCTTTATAGTGGAATATGTGTAGTAGTGTTTTCCTACACCCTGATCCCCGATGATAGAAAAAGGTTTTATTTCCTAAAAGGGGGGTCATGGGAGACAGAATGGAGGCGATAGAAGAGTAAACTTTAAAGGGATACTAAACCCCTATTTCTCCTGTTAAGTGTAGTCAGTCCACGGGTCATCCATTACTTATGGGATTATATCTCCTCCCTAACAGGAAGTGCAAGAGGATCACCCAAGCAGAGCTGCTATATAGCTCCTCCCCTCTACGTCATACCCAGTCATTCTCTTGCACCTAACTAATAGATAGGACGTGTGAGAGGACTGTGGTTGTTAAACTTAGTTTTTATTTCTTCAATCAAAAGTTTGTTATTTTAAACAGCACCGGAGTGTGTTGTTTTTTTTCTCAGGCAGCATTAGAAGAAGAATCTACCTGAGTTTGTGTATGATCTTAGCGGTCGTAACTAAGATCCATTTGCTGTTCTCGGCCATTCTGAGGAGTGAGGTAACTTCAGAACAGGGGACAGCAGGCAGGGTTCACCTGCAAGGAGGTATGTTGCAGTATATTATTTTCTAAAGAATGGAATTGACTGAGAAAATACTGCTAATACCGATGTAATGTAAGTGCAGCCTTAAATGCAGTAGTAGCGACTGGTATCAGGCTGATATGTATGTATGTTTACACTGAGGTATTTCTGGGGAATGGAACTTCACTAAGAAAATACTGTATACATTTAAGTTATATTTGAGCCTCCACTGCAGTGAAAGCGACTAGCAGCAGGCTTATTAATAACATTTCATAATTTTATTTTTAAACGTTTACTGGCATGTTAATCGTTTTTTTCTGAGGTACTGGTGATAAAACTTTATGGGCATTATTTTTACCACATGGCTGTCGTTTGTTTATGAATAAAATCAGTTTACTGAGCTTCCCCACTGTTGTATTATGAGTGGGAGGGGCCTATTTTAGCGCTTTTTTGCGCACTTAAAATTCAGTCACAGTCACTTCCTATTTCTTCCTCCATGATCCAGGACGTCTCTACAGAGCCCAGGGGTCTCCAAAACTAGTTTTGAGGGAGGTAATCACTCACAGCAGACCTGTGAGACTGTGTTTTGACTGTGATAAAAACGTTTATATTAAATTGTTATCCGTTTTTGGGTACTAAGGGGTTAATCATCCATTTGCTGGTGGATGCAATCCTTTGCTAACTTAATACATTTACTGTGAAAATTTGGTTGCTATAACTAATTTGGTTCTTTGTTATTTCAACTGTGACAGTTTTTTGTGCTTCTTAAAGGCACAGTAACGTTTTTTATATTGCTTGTAAATTTATTTGAAAAGTATTTTCCAAGCTTGCTAGTCTCATTGCTAGTTTGTTTAAACATGTCTGACACAGATGAATCTCTTTGTGCAATATGTTTAAAGGCCAATGTGGAGCCCAATAGAAATTTATGTACTAATTGCATTGATGCTACTTTAAATAAAAGCCAATCTGTACATGTAAAGAAAATTTCACCAGACAACGAGGGGGAAGTTATGCCGACTAACTCTCCTCACGTGTCAGTACCTTCGCCTCCCGCTCAGGAGGTGCGTGATATTGTGGCGCCAAGTACATCAGGGCGGCCCATACAAATCACTTTGCAAGACATGGCTAATGTTATGACTGAAGTACTATCTAAATTGCCAGAATTTAGGGGTAAACGCGATCACTCTGGGGTAAGAACAGAGTGCGCTGATAATAATAGAGCCATGTCTGATACTGCGTCACAATTTGCAGAACATGAGGACGGAGAGCTTCATTCTGTGGGTGACGGATCTGATCCAAGTAAACTGGACTCAGACATTTCAAATTTTAAATTTAAGCTTGAGAACCTCCGTGTATTACTAGGGGAGGTATTAGCGGCTCTGAATGATTGTAACACGGTTGCAATTCCAGAGAAAATATGTAGGCTGGATAAATATTTTGCGGTACCGACGTGTACTGACGTTTTTCCTATACCTAAAAGGCTTACAGAAATTGTTAACAAGGAGTGGGATAGACCCGGTGTGCCTTTTTCACCCCCTCCTATATTTAGAAAAATGTTTCCAATAGACGCCACCACACGGGACTTATGGCAGACGGTCCCTAAGGTGGAGGGAGCAGTTTCTACTCTGGCTAAGCGCACCACTATCCCGGTGGAGGATAGCTGTGCTTTTTCAGATCCAATGGATAAAAAGTTAGAGGGTTACCTTAAGAAAATGTTTGTTCAACAAGGTTTTATATTACAACCCCTTGCATGCATTGCGCCTGTCACGGCTGCGGCGGCATTCTGGTTTGAGTCTCTGGAAGAGACCATTAGCTCAGCTCCATTGGATGAGATTATAGACGAGCTTAGAGTCCTTAAGCTAGCTAATTCATTTATTTCTGATGCCGTAGTACACTTAACTAAGCTTACGGCTAAGAACTCCGGATTCGCCATTCAAGCGCGCAGAGCGCTGTGGCTTAAATCCTGGTCAGCCGATGTGACTTCTAAATCTAAATTGCTTAACATACCTTTCAAAGGGCAGACATTATTCGGGCCCGGTTTGAAAGAAATTATCGCTGACATTACTGGAGGTAAGGGCCATGCCCTGCCTCAAGACAGAGCCAAACCAAGGGCTAAACAGTCTAATTTTCGTGCCTTTCGTAACTTCAAGGCAGGAGCAGCATCAACTTCCTCCGCTCCAAAACAGGAAGGAACTGTTGCTCGCTACAGACAGGGCTGGAAACCTAACCAGTCCTGGAACAAGGGCAAGCAGGCCAGAAAGCCTGCTGCTGCCCCTAAGATAGCATGAAGTGAGGGCCCCCGATCCGGAAACGGATCTAGTGGGGGGCAGACTTTCTCTCTTCGCCCAGGCTTGGGCAAGAGATGTCCAGGATCCCTGGGCGGTAGAGATCATATCTCAGGGATATCTTCTGGAATTCAAAGCTTCTCCTCCAAAAGGGAGATTTCATCTTTCAAGGTTGTCATCAAACCAGATAAAGAAAGAGGCGTTTCTACGCTGTGTACAAGACCTTTTACTAATGCGAGTGATCCACCCGATTCCGCGGTCGGAACACGGACAAGGGTTTTACTCAAATCTGTTTGTGGTTCCCAAAAAAGAGGGAACCTTCAGACCAATCTTGGACTTAAAGATCCTAAACAAATTCCTAAGAGTTCCATCGTTCAAAATGGAAACTATTCGGACAATCTTACCTATGATCCAAAAGGGTCAGTACATGACCACAGTGGATTTAAAGGATGCCTACCTTCACATTCCGATTCACAAGGATCATTATCGGTACCTAAGGTTTGCCTTCCTAAACAGGCATTACCAGTTTGTAGCTCTTCCCTTCGGGTTAGCTACGGCTCCAAGAATCTTTACAAAGGTTCTGGGCTCTCTTCTGGCGGTACTAAGACCGCGAGGAATAGCGGTAGCTCCGTACCTAGACAACATTCTGATACAAGCGTCAAGTTTCCAAACTGCCAAGTCTCATACAGAGTTAGTTCTGGCATTTCTAAGGTCGCATGGGTGGAAGGTGAACGTAGAAAAGAGTTCTCTATTGCCACTCACAAGAGTTCCCTTCTTGGGGACTCTTATAGATTCTGTAGAAATGAAAATTTACCTGACAGAGGACAGGTTAACAAAACTTCTAAATGCTTGCCGTGTCCTTCATTCCATTCAACACCAGTCAGTGGCTCAATGCATGGAGGTAATCGGCTTAATGGTAGCGGCAATGGACATAGTACCTTTTGCACGCCTGCATCTCAGACCACTGCAATTGTGCATGCTAAGTCAGTGGAATGGGGATAACTCAGATTTGTCCCCTATGCTGAATCTGGATTAAGAGACCAGAGATTCTCTTCTATGGTGGCTTTCTCGGCCACATCTGTCCAGGGGGATGCCCTTCAGCAGGCCAGATTGGACGATTGTAACAACAGACGCCAGCCTGCTAGGTTGGGGCGCTGTCTGGAATTCCCTGAAGGCTCAGGGATCATGGACTCAGGAGGAGAGACTCCTTCCAATAAACATTCTGGAATTAAGAGCAGTTTTCAATGCCCTTCTGGCTTGGCCTCAGTTAGCAACTCTGAGGTTCATCAGGTTTCAGTCGGACAACATCACGACTGTGGCTTACATCAACCATCAGGGAGGGACAAGGAGTTCCCTAGCGATGATGGAAGTCTCAAAGATAATTCGCTGGGCAGAGTCTCACTCTTGCCACCTGTCAGCGATCCACATCCCAGGCGTGGAGAACTGGGAGGCGGATTTCCTAAGTCGCCAGACTTTTCATCCGGGGGAGTGGGAACTTCATCCGGAGGTGTTTGCCCAACTGCTTCGGTGTTGGGGCAAACCAGATCTGGATCTCATGGCGTCTCGCCAGAACGCCAAGCTTCCTTGTTACGGATCCAGGTCCAGGGACCCGGGAGCGGTACTGATAGATGCTCTGACAGCACCTTGGGTCTTCAACATGGCTTATGTGTTTCCACCCTTCCCGATGCTTCCTCGATTGATTGCCAGGATCAAACAGGAGAGAGCATCGGTGATTCTAATAGCGCCTGCGTGGCCACGCAGGACCTGGTATGCAGATCTAGTGGACATGTCGTCCTGTCCACCATGGTCTCTGCCTCTGAGACAGGACCTTCTGATTCAGGGTCCTTTCAAACATCCAAATCTAATTTCTCTGAGGCTGACTGCATGGAGATTGAACGCTTGATTCTATCAAAGCGTGGATTCTCTGAGTCAGTGATTGATACCTTAATACAGGCTAGGGAACCTGTTACCAGGAAAATTTACCATAAAATATGGCGTAAATACTTACATTGGTGCAAATCCAAGAGTTACTCATGGAGTAAGGTTAGGATTCCTAGGATATTGTCTTTTCTACAAGAAGGTTTAGAAAAGGGTTTATCTGCTAGTTCGTTAAAGGGACAGATCTCAGCTCTGTCTATCCTTTTACACAAACGTCTGTCAGAAGTTCCAGACGTTCAGGCTTTTTGTCAGGCTTTGGCCAGGATTAAGCCTGTGTTTAAAACTGTTGCTCCGCCGTGGAGCTTAAACTTAGTTCTTAACGTTTTGCAGGGTGTTCCGTTTGAACCCCTTCATTCCATTGATATCAAGCTGTTATCTTGGAAAGTTCTGTTTTTAATGGCTATTTCCTCGGCTCGAAGAGTCTGAGTTATCGGCCTTACATTGTGATTCTCCTTATCTGATTTTTCATTCAGACAAGGTAGTTCTGCGTACTAAACCTGGGTTCTTACCTAAGGTAGTCACTAACAGGAATATCAATCAAGAGATTGTTGTTCCATCATTGTGCCCTAACCCTTCTTCAAAGAAGGAACGACTTCTGCACAATCTGGACGTCGTCCGTGCCCTGAAATTTTATTTGCAGGCAACTAAAGATTTTCGCCAAACTTCTTCCCTGTTTGTCGTTTATTCTGGACAGAGGAGAGGTCAAAAAGCTTCGGCTACCTCTCTCTCTTTCTGGCTTCGTAGCATAATACGTTTAGTCTATGAGACTGCTGGACAGCAGCCTCCTGAAAGAATTACAGCTCATTCTACTAGAGCTGTGGCTTCCACTTGGTCCTTTAAAAATGTGGCCTCTGTTGAACAGATTTGCAAGGCTGCAACTTGGTCTTCACTTCATGCTTTTTCGAAATTTTACAAATTTGACACTTTTGCTTCTTCGGAGGCTGTTTTTGGGAGAAAGGTTCTACAGGCAGTGGTTCCTTCCGTGTAAAGATCCTGCCTGTCCCTCCCGTCATCAGTGTACTTTTAGCTTTGGTATTGGTATCCCATAAGTAATGGATGACCCGTGGACTGACTACACTTAACAGGAGAAAACAAAATTATTCTTACCTGATAAATTCCTTTCTCCTGTAGTGTAGTCAGTCCACGGCCCGCCCTGTTTTTACGGCAGGTTTAAATTTGAAATTAAACTCCAGTCACCACTGCACCCTATAGTTTCTCCTTTCTCGTTTGGTTTCGGTCGAATGACTGGGTATGACGTAGAGGGGAGGAGCTATATAGCAGCTCTGCTTGGGTGATCCTCTTGCACTTCCTGTTAGGGAGGAGATATAATCCCATAAGTAATGGATGACCCGTGGACTGACTACACTACAGGAGAAAGGAATTTATCAGGTAAGCATAAATTATGTTTTTTTTTCTTTTATGATTCAAATAGAGCAGGCAATTTTCTAATTTACTCCTATTATCAATTTTTCTTCATTCTCTTGCTATCTTTATTTAAAAGCAGGAATGTAAAGCTTAGGAGCCGGCTTATTTTTGGTTCAGAACCTCTATTACACTTGCTTATTGGTGGCTAAATGTAGCTTAAACATCCCTTGAAGATTATAACATCATTTAATATCAAGATATGTGATTTTGAAGAAGAGAGCATTGAATTGTGGGACAGCGTGAAAGTCATTAAAGTGAAGGTCAATTTTCATGTGAAAGTGCCAGGTTTTTAAAAAAACAAGGATACTTTCATTCATGAAAGTTGACATTTCAGCCGTTTTCTTAAAATATACTTTTCTTCTTGAAGCTGCTCCAGTGCTTCACCAGCCCGTCCGTCGCAAGCCTCTTCATACATCAGTAATGACTATTCCGGCATCCTCCAGTCACTGCTTCCCACCGGGGGAATTATTGCCTGAGGCAATGCCATGATTGGAGGAAGCCGGTTTCGTCATTGCTGGGTAAGTAAACCAGGAAGAAGCAGATGGGGCATAGTTTCAGAACGGCGATCCAGTGTTTCAGAAGAACAAGGTAAGTATTTTTAAAATACGGTGCAATGTCAATTTTAATGAATAAAAGTGCCCCTATTTTTAATAGTTTTTTTTAAACCCGGGTGCTTTCACATGAAAATTGACCTTCACTTTAAGAGTCTGGGGAGAAGCTGAGATATTGAGTATATCTGATTTGGTAAAGTTGACCAACAACTGTAGCTATAAAAGGTTTGCATCAATGCAGTAATAGACAAGGATGGAGAAGATAATGTTAAGAGGATGTCATCAGAAACAAGCAGATTTTATAGGCTGTGGAATTTATGGTAAGACCTTGTATGGAGTCATTGCTTCTAATTTGACACGCAAGTACATCTTTGGTCAACACAAATAGGTTGGGGGCAACGGGCAGCATTTACCTAGTACCATTGACAATTCGGAAGCTATCTGAAACTGTGCTGTTCACTCTTACCCTTGCTAAAGGTCTTGAATATAATGCAAAATTCTGTGAATGAATGTGGCAGAAAAACAAAACAAAATGTGACGGGGAGGCTACCATAATAATCCAGTCTACCCTGTAAAAGACCTTTTCCGCATCAATAAAAATGAAGAGAGTCTGGAGCGGAAGGAATTTAGACGCATGTATACATTTTATTGCTTCGGTTGTGTTTTATAGTTGGTTTACCTTCCAGGAACAAATCCTGTCTGGTCAGGGTGGACAAGGGATGAAAGAAACCTGTTATTGTGAACGTGTGACTTGCCAATAGTTTTTGCATAAAGCTTTACATCAGTATTGAGCAAAGAGACAGGCTGAAATGTTTTGGGGGATGTTGGTTATTTACCAGGTTTAGGTATAACTAGAATATGAGCCTCCAAAATTGATTTAGGAAAGTATGTGATATGTTGAGAGAGTTCAACATATCAGTACGTGGGGAGGCTAAAACGTCTTTGAATCGAGAATAGTAGTGGAATATAAAGCTGTCCGGGCCTGGAACCTTACTAGCAGGGAAGGTTTAATAGCATTCAACACTCTAGGGCTCCCCTATCCTCATCTGTCAATTTAGGAGAACTTATTTGTTGAACATATTGATGGCAGTCAGAAGGAGAATCAAATATGATATGGTAAGGTGGGCTGGAAGAGTACAATTTGTTGTAGTAATGTTTGAAAGTGTTTGCGATTTCCACATTAGTGGTACATGGTTTGCCAGATGTCGATTGGAGAGAATTAACAATTGTCATATTTCTTTTTCCTAAGATATCTGGTTAGCAATTTCCCAGATTTGTTACTATTTGTATAAAAGTGAATTCACAATTATTTGCCTGTTTTATATATGTCCCTGATTGTCCTCAGCAGGAAAGATAGACTAGTGAAAACTAGTTAAAACATAGTGATGTCCATTACTTTATAGAATTTGAAATTTAAAAAAAAAAATTCAGTTAAATTAAAGGAAAGAGGACAAAATAATGAAAGTATATTGCAATTTGTCCACTACACATAATTAAACATTTTATCTCATAAGCTAATACGGTTTAATATCCCTTTAAGTATTGAGTATATGCCATTTTTAAACTGTGTGCAGAGATATACATTTATACATTTGCTATAGTTGTATAATGTGCTTGTCTCTCACCTCAGCCAAAGAATGGAGCAGAGCAGACCTCTACAATCAAGTTGCCAATTAAAGTAAAAATTATTCCAACTCCACCTCGCAGCAAGAGAGTTCTGTGGGATCAGTACCATAATCTTAGGTACCCCCCTGGGTACTTTCCCAGAGACAATTTGAGGATGAAGAATGACCCTCTGGACTGGTAAGCAGCACTTTACAGACATATTACAGAACCAAAAGTCTGCTTATTCCTCACACTCACAGCTTTGATTATAAGGTCTGTAACTCTGTTTCCTAAATCTCTATAGTGTTTAGGCTTCAGAGTCACACTGGCGTTATTCATAAGTTGTTTTTAATAAAATGTACTTATTGTCTTTGTTTTCCTTGTGTGTTTTAGACTTGGGATGTGAAGTTTATTTTAGCTGAATGTTAGAGACTCCTTTGTTAATTACCTTCCCATTAGGAATGGGGACCACATCCACACCAACTTCCGGGATATGTACCAGCATCTGAGGAGTATGGGTTACTTTGTTGAGGTTCTGGGCTCCCCATTTACATGTTTTGATGCCAGTCAGTATGGTAAGAATAGAAATTATACACATTGTATACCAGCTCCCTATGGGGGTTTTTTAACCTCTGTCAGGAATAGTGATTTCTTCACAATATTCTTTTTTTTTTTTCGATATCATAACATTTTTTGGGGATGCACTTAAGTTGTATTCTGGTCCTCAGGTACACTATTAATAGTTGACAGTGAAGAGGAATTCTTTCCTGAGGAGATTTCTAAACTGAGAAGGGATGTGGGGAATGGACTGTCAGTGGTTGTGTTCAGTGACTGGTACAATACATCAGTCATGAGGAAAGTCAAATTCTACGATGAAAATACAAGGTGCGTAATCCAGACATCACACCTATGACTTCATGTCAGGTTTTGAGCTCCCTTAGATGTCTCTTTTGTTGTATATACAAGATTAATGTTTTCTATGCAGACAGTGGTGGATGCCGGACACTGGTGGTGCCAATATCCCAGCCTTGAATGACCTGTTAACAGTTTGGAATATGGCCTTTAGTGATGGAATTTATGAAGGAGACTTTTCCTTGGCAAATCATGATAGTAAGTGCGTGTGTGTGTGTGTGTATGTATGTGTATATGTATATATGTGTTAGGGCTGGGCGATATGGAGACAAAAAAAACGCGATTGTGATTTAATCGTGATTTTATTAAAAATTACTATAACACCTTAATTTTTCAATAAAACGTTTATTTAACACTACAGAATCTTACTGTACATGTTTCTTAATGTCCAATACACTCTTGGAGCATACAAATTAACACTTATAATTAGAGGGAAAATATAAAAATAAAATGTTGTGGACTGCGCCACTGTGTGCTACTACTGATTATTGATGATCTATCTTCTGGGAATCTACACTTGACTCAACTAAATTAAATAATCTAGTAAGGAACTCTATATATCATTCATCCTCTATAATCTATATACTAGATAATAGATAGATGATAGAGATAGAGCAGAACGTAGTAGATATCATTTATATATATTCTGGTAATACTATGTTGAATATATTATATTTTACAGATCACTTCACAATACATCCTACAAGCAAAACTTATTGAACATTTATAAATAAAATATATTGTATTATGGTAATAAGTAATCAAACTCAATGTTAAGCGTCACAGAAGATAAAAAAAAAAACCCAGTAAGGTGCTTTAAAGTGTTTTTTTTTTTTTTTTTTTACAATATTCACTTTATTGCTCACAACTTTGAGCTGTCCCACCGCTTGACCACATCCACACCACCGCTTGACCACATCCACACCACCGCTTGACCACCGCCACAACACCACTTGACCACCGCCACAACACTCCCAGATGATTCCCACACACTCTTCAATCTCTTCAAAAAGGCCGTTTCGTGGGCATTCTGAGGTCCGCCCACGGCCGCACACTGGTCCGCCTCTCATCCTCCCTCTCCGCCTCCGTTTTCATGACGATCTGAAGATTGTTTGATTTTTTTATTTTTTTTTAAATTGCGTACTCTCGTGGTTTTAAAACCGCGACGATTAATCACGGTTTAAAACCGCATCCGCGATTAATCGTGCAGCCCTAATGTGTGTGTGTGTATATATGTATGTTATATGTGTGTGTATATGTATATATGTGTGTGTGTGTATGTATGTATGTATGTATATATATATATATATATATATATATATATATATATATATATATATATATATATAGTGTGTGTAATGTTCATATTATTGAGCAGTTAACATGTTACTGATGGACTACATTAACATTATTACAGTGTATTATGCATCTGGCTGCAGCATCGCCAAGTTTCCAGAAGATGGAGCAATTTTATCACAAACGCTAAAGGACCAAGGTACTTTATGCTTTATTAAAAATCTTTCTTGCAAATATGAGCAGCTGTCTGCATCTGTCTAAATCGCACATATGTGTGTGTATGTGTATGTGTGTATATATATATATATATATATATATATATATATATATATATTTATATATATATATACATACATACATACAATATAAAAAGTCTAAACACCCCTGTTAAAATGTCAGGTTTCTGTGATGTAAAAAAATGAGACAAAGATAAATAATTTCAGAACTTTTCCCACCTTTTAATGTGATCTTTAAACTGTACAACTCAATTGAAAAACAAACTGAAATCTTTTAGGTGGAGGGAAGTAAAAAAAAAAAAACTAAAATAATGTGGTTGCATAAGTGTGCACACCCTCTTATAACTGGGGATGTAGCCGTGTTTAGAATTAAGCAATCACATTCAAAATCATGTTACATAGGAGTCAGTACACACCTGCCATCATTTTAAGTGCCTCTGATTAACCCCAAATAAAGTTCAGCTGTTCTAGTAGGTCTTTCCTGACATTTTCTTAGTCGCATCCTACAGCAAAAGCCATGGTCCCAGAGATCTTCCAACACATCAGAGGGATCTCATTGTTAAAAGGTATTAGTCAGAAGAAGGGTACAAAAGAATTTCCAAGGCATTAGATATGCCATGGAACACAGTGATGACTGTCATCAAGTGGAGAAAATATGGCGCAACAGTGACATTACCAAGAACTGGATGTCCCTCCAAAATTGATGAACAGACGAGAAGAAAACTGCTCTGGGAGGCTGCCAAGAGGCCTACAGGAATATCTGGCAAGTACTGGCTGTGTGGTACATGTGACAACAATCTCCCTTATTCTTCATATGTCTGGGCTATGAGGTAGAGTTGCAAGATGGAAGCCTTTTCTTATGATGTAAAACATCCAAGCCCGGCTAAATTTAGCAAAAACATATCTGAAGTCTCCCAAAAGCATGTGAGAAAAGGTGTTATGGTTTAATGAAGCCAAGGTTGAACTTTTTGGCAATAATTCCAAAACATATGTTTGGCGCAAAAACAACACTGCATATCACCAAAAGAACACCATACCCACAGTGAAGCATGGTGGTGGTAGCATCATGCTTTAGGTCTGTTTTTCTTCAGCTGGAACAGGGGCCTTATTCAAGGTAGAGGGAATTATGAACAGTTCCAAATACCAGTCAATATTGGCACAAAACCTTCAGGCTTCTGCTAGAAAGCTGAACATGAAGAGGAACTTCATCTTTCAGCATGACAACAACCCAAAGCATACATCCAAATCAACAAAGGAATAGCTTCACCAGAAGAAGATTAAAGTTTTGGAATGGCCCAGCCAGAGCCCAGACCTGAATCCAATCGAAAATCTGTGGGGGTGATCTGAAGAAGGCTGTGCACAGGAGATGCCCTCACAATCTGACAGATTTGGAGTGTTTTTGCAAAGAAGAGTTGTGATAAAATCAAATCTCTCTCTCTCGACACTTAAAGCGACAGTCTACACCAGAATTTTTATTGTTTAAAAAGATAGATAATCCTTTTATTACCCAGTTTTGCATTATCAACAGTTGTATTAATATACGTTTTACCTCTGTGATTACCTTGTATCTAAGCCTCTGCAGACTACCCCCTTAACTCAGTGCTTTTGACAGACATGCAGTGCAGACTCTTAAATAACTCCACGGGAGTAATAACAATGTTATCTATATTATACACATGAACTAGTACTGTCTATCTGTGAAAAACTTTAAAAATGCTCTGAGCTTGGAGGCAGTTTTTAACGGTTTAGAAATCTGTTTGAGACTCCCTAGGTTTAGCTTTTCAAAAGTATCACCAAGGGAGCAAAGCAAATTTGCTGATAAAAGTAAATTGGAAAGTTGTTTAAAATTGCATGCCCTATCTGAATCATAAAAGTTTAATTTTGACTAGACTGTCCCTTTTAAGACGCATTCTTCTTTGCATATCTCAGTCTGTAATCATCATATCACATATAAATCTGTGCAAACCCCTTAACCGGTTCTGTTTGTTTTCGTATTATGTAAAGTTTGCAAGTCTTCAGGCCACTCTCTAAACCTTTGGCACTGCTCCATCTTATTTTATAGGCCTAGAGGTCTTAAAGCAGGAAACCTCTATGGTTGACAATGTTCCTGTGCTGGGATTGTATCAAACCCCTTCTGAAGGTGGAGGAAGAATAGTTCTCTATGGAGATTCCAATTGCTTGGATGACAGCCACCGCCAAAAAGGTACTCTTCTTAACATCTTGTTCTGATGAACTGTAAAGAATTTGTCTGCAAGTTTGTTAAATAGGCACGAGAACTGATACTATAGGCATTGTTCTTTGACAGTTGATGATCCTCACTTAGGGATTCATTTTGACTTTAAATATCTAAACTTAAAGCCTTGAAATGTAAGCTGGTTTAGTGTACTTTAATGTTCAGGGCTTGACATTTCCTCTAGTCCTAACCAAGTAAGAAATTGCAGCAGACCATTAAAAAATTAGACTTTTTCTCCTGTTAAGTGTGATCAGTCCACGGGTCATCATTACTTCTGGGATATTAACTCCTCCCCAACAGGAAGTGCAAGAGGATCA
>NW_026511236.1:5000-25271 GCF_027579735.1 Bombina bombina | reverse complement strand
TGCTGCCGCTCCGGATGGATGAAGATAGAAGATGCCGCTTGGATGAAGACTTCAATCGGATGGAAGACCTCTTCTGCCCCGCTTGGATGAAGACTTCTACCGGATGGAGGACCTCTTCTTGCCCCGCTTGGATGAAGAATTTGGCTCGGCTGGGTGAAGACGACTCAAGGTAGGGAGATCTTCAGGGGGTTAGTGTTAGGTTTATTTAAGGGGGGTTTGGGTGTGTTAGAGTAGGGGTATGTGGGTGGTGGGTTTTAATGTTTGGGGGGGTTTGTATTTTTTTACAGGTAAAAGAGCTGATGACTTTGGGGCAATGCCCCGCAAAAAGCCCTTTTAAGGGCTGGTAAAAGAGCAGATTACTTTGTAATTTAGTATAGGGTAGGGCATTTTATTATTTTGGGGGGCTTTTTTATTTTATTAGGGGGCTTAGATTAGGTGGAATTAGTTTAAACTTCTTGTATTTTTTTTATTTTCTTTAATTTAGTGTTTAGTTTATTTAATTGTATTTTAGTTTAGCTAATTGTAGGTAATTTATTTAATTAATTTATTGATGGTGTAGTGTTAGGTGTATTTGTAACTTAGGTTAGGATTTATTTTACAGGCAATTTTGTAATTATTTTAACTAGGTAGCTATTAAATAGTTATTAACTATTTAATAGCTATTGTACCTAGTTAAAATAAATACAAAGTTGCCTGTAAAATAAATATAAATCCTAAAATAGCTACAATGTAACTATTAGTTATATTGTAGCTATATTAGGGTTTATTTTATCGGTAAGTATTTAGTTTTAAATAGGAATAATTAATATAATTGTAGTAAATTTATTTAGATTAATTAAATTATATTTAATTTAGGGGGGTGTTAGGGTTAGACTTAGGTTTAGGGGTTAATAACTTTATTATAGTAGCGGCGACGTTGGGGGCGGGAGATTAGGGGTTTATAATTGTAGGTAGGTGGCGGCAATGTTAGGGAGGGCAGATTAGGGCTTAATACAATTTATTATAGTGTTTGCGAGGTGGGAGTGCGGCGGTTTAGGGGTTAATACATTTATTATAGTGGCGGAAATGTCCGGTTGGCAGATTAGGGGTTAATAAGTGTAGGTAGGTAGTGGCGACATTGGGGAGGGGCAGATTAGGGGGTAATAAATATAATATAGGTGTCGGCGATGTTAGAGGCAGCAGATTAGGGGTTCATAGCTATAATGTAGGTTGTGGCGGTGTCCGGAGGGGCAGATTAGGGATTAATAATAAAATGCAGGTGTCAGCGATGTTGGGGGCGGCAGATTAGGGGTTAATAAGTGTAAGGTTAGGGGTTTTTAGACTCTGGGTTCATGTTAGGTTGTTAGGTGTAGACTTAGAGAGTGTTTCCCCATAGGAAACAATGGGGCTGTGTTAGGAGCTGATCGCTGCTTTTTTGCAGGTGTTAGTTTTTTTTAGCCAGCTCAGCCCCATTGTTTTCTATGGGGATATCGTGCACGAGCACGTTTTTCCAGCTTACTGCTACCGTAGGCAACGCTGGTATTGAGAGTTGAAGTGGAGCTAAATTATGCTCAACGCTCCCTTTTCTGAGGCTAACGCAGCCATTCAGACAACTCTAAATACCAGTGTTGTCTTAAGGGTGCGCTGAAAAAAAAGGAGCGTTAGCACCGCAGGTCTTTACCGACAAAACTCTAAATCTAGGCGTTAGTTTCCACTGCCGAGATATGAAAAGGCAAAAAATTGGATTTCTCCATATTAACCGAGAAATTCGAAACAGCTTTATAATCCTCCAGTTCTGTAAGCAGCACTGGTAGTGAAGTAGAAGGGGAGCAGATCTAAAATATAATATTGTCTGCATACAAAAGGCGTTTTGTTGAGACTGGCCCAAGAGTATGCCCTTAATCCGGTTATCTTTTCTGACCCTGCTGGCTAGTACCTCAACTGTCAGGGCAAATAGCAGGGGAAAGAGAGGGCATCCCTGCCTTGTACCATTTCTAATTGGGATTTTCTGGGACAATGTGTTATTAGCTAATACTAGCAGTTGGGCCATTGTATAATGCTTTGATGTAGGAAATGAGTGTTTCCTAAAAAAACTAATTTTGACAGGGTAGCCCAGAGGAAGTCCCAGTCCACCCTGTCAAAGGTCTTTTCCGCATCCGTGGAAAGTAAAATTATAGGGGTCTTAGTGGCATTGGCAGTAAATATATTTTTCAGGACACAAATAGTATTGTCTTTGGCCTCTCTGCCAGGGATAAAACCCACCTGATCAGTATGAATAAGAGTAGGAAGAATGTTATTTATCCTAGTGGCTATTAATTTGGCGTATAACTTGATATCAATATTAATCAAGGATATGGGGCGATAATTAGAAACTTGCTCCGCATCTTTTCCCGACTTTGGAATAACGGTTATTGTGGCTTCTAATAGAGACCAAGATAACTGACAGTCTTGGTCTAGAGAATTATACATAGTTAGGAGATGAGAGCTCAGGTGGGTTTTAAACAGATGGTAGAATTTAGGGGTGAACCCGTCTGGGCCAGGGGCTTTACCTTGAGGGAGATTTTTAATTGCTATAAGTAGTTACTGAAGTGTAAGGTGCGAGTCGAGGGACTCATTATCCTCTGCAGACAGAGTGGGGAGCTGGGCTTGTGAAAGATATATATTGATCATGGCAAGTTTAGAAGTTGGGAGATTGTATAGAGTGGAGTAATAATTAGCAAATTGATTAACTATTTCTGTGTTTTTAGAGAGCACGGATCCAGAGGGGTCCAGAATTTTAGAAATAAAGGTTTTATATCTCTTCTTTTTGAGCGACCTAGCCAATAGACGGGCTGTTTTATTACTTTCTATATAGAATTAAGAGTTAGATGTGAGTGCCCGTAAATGAGTGTTTTTAGTTAGGTACTGATTAAGAGTCTCCCTAGCCTGTTGTGATTGCAATAAAAGTTGTGGGGAAAAGGGATTTTGCTTCAGTGCTTTTTCGCTTTTTTGAAAATTTGCCGTTAAGGATAGATATTGTGCCGCCCTCTGTTTACATAGCTTGTGTGTATGGCTCAATATTACTCCTCTAATATAAAACTTGGAAGCCTCCCAGTTATTAGTGGCTGAGGTGATAGTAGGGTCGTTAAAAGTGAAAAATTCAGTGTTTTTTTCCACTACATCTGATGTTATGAGTGGATCTGAAAATATGTGATCGTTAAGCTTCCAGTGTTGTTAGTGCTGAGGTCTGGAAGACCATGAGAAGATGGAGCTGACCATGCTGTGGTCAGACCATGAGGTATGGTATAGTCTGGAGTCAATTAGTGTAGAAAGGGTGCTTTGGTCACAAAGAATGTAATCTATGTGGGAGTAAGAGTGTTGTGGGTGGGAGAAGAATGTGAAATCTTTTGTAGCTGGGTGTGCAATTCTCCATGTGTTGTAAAGAGGAATTGTCCTAATAGCATGCCAGTTAGCTTTTATTTGGCTATCTCGTATATAAGATTTACCTGAAGATGTATCCAATGCTGGGTTGATTGGGAAGTTAAAGTCCCCTCCCACCAGTATTGGATCTTTTGGAGATGTCCACTAATTTGTTGGTTACTGTTGCGATAGAAGGAGGGAGAAAGGCGATTGGGAGCATAGATGTTGGCCAAAGTTAGGGGTCTGCCATAATATAATCCAACCAGGATTCAAATTCTACCCTCCTGGTCTTGGTATTTGTGTAGGAGAACAAAGGGTGAGCCTCTTCTGAAAGAGATTCCCACTCCGTTATGCTTTGACGGCCCTGAATTCAGGAAGTGTTGATCATAGTGTAGATGCAAGAGGGTGGGCTTGTTGGTTCTTTTGAAATGTGTCTCTTGGACCATTACGATATCTATTTGCTTTTTAAAGAAATCATGTAACGCTATGGAACGTTTCTGTGGGGATAAAAAGCCTTTAACATTTTGTGAGGCGATCTTAAATTGACTTACTATGGGGTGATGTGTCATTGATATCTAAGTGAGGTAGTAAGTGTTAGGTAATTTAAGTGCGATTCGTTTGTGGCTGGAAGAAACTGCTACTGCTGCTATTGAAGTGTACGCTGTACTGAAAATAAACACTGAGTCAAATGAACAATCAAGAACTTTAACTAAAGGAAAAGGGAATAGTAGAGGGAAGAATTCAAGAAAAAGAGGGGATAGGAGAGAACAAAGAAATGAAAAAGTATTAGACAAGTAAAGAAATAAGACAGAAGGGGGAAGTGCGGCCCAACGGAGCCCACCCCCTACAGGCACTTAAACAGGGCAAATAATTGACATTTGAATGCAGGAACGTTGCTGAGGTGGAATGAAATCTTACAATTGTAATCCTAATATAACAACAAAACGATCAAAAACACCTACAACCTAAAATGGGCAAAAGTGACAATGCCATATCAACAACATGGGACACAGTTAGTTCTTACAAGTCTACTCTCTAGACCATGAATAGGACATGGTAGAAATTCCAGGGAAGACCTGGTGCAAGTTAAGTGAACACCTTTTTACATTTTAACAACATTGATCTACAGCTTATTGCGAGTAAACAAAACTTAAACAAGTTAACGTGTTAAACTATAAGTGCTTGCTAACTTCACATTTATCATAATGGCCAATAAAGCAGTTAGTCCCAGAGTTAATGGGCAAATGTGAGCGGCAGTCTTAGTGTGAGAGTCTGTTTCATTGTGAGTAGTGCAATTTACAGGGCAAAAGTACCCTGACTTCGATACTCACTAGATCCTGGGGAATGCAGTTCACCTTGTTATGCATCAGGTGGTGTCTATTAGGTTAGGTGGATCAGGACTTTGTCTCTTTCTAGCTTGCTTGCTAGCAATCTCGGACCACAGTTATCTCTGCGGCCCTGTAGGTAATGATGTAGCTTTTAGCTGAGAAGACTCAAGTATCTCAGGAAGAGGAAGTTCGAGCTGTTTGCAAAAGCCAGGAATGTTGGCGGGGTTGTGGCATTCGTGACGTTTTCCATCTGTAACGACTTGTAAGGACACAGGAAAACCCCATCTATAAGGAATCTTTAGTGAGCGAAGGTGATTAGTAAAGAAGGCAAATTCTCTGATAAGCCGCAGAGTTCATACCGAGAGGTCCTGACATATTTGGATTTTAGCGCCCATAAAAGAGACGGATGGTTGTGCTCTGGCTAATTGAAAGATCTTTTCTTTATCTCTATAGCTTTGGAAGCACACAATAATGTCCCTAGGAAGTTGGTTGTCTTTGGGCTTTGGTCGTAGAGCGCGGTGGGGTCTTTCATGGGGGTATCTCCTCAGTCACCCTTTGGTTGGCGAAAGCCAAAGACTGGAACAGGTTCTGTAGATGATCAGGTATATCCTCTCTGCCTACAGTCTCAGGCACCCCACGGAATCGGAGGTTGTTTCTTCGTGTTCTATTTTCTATATCGTCCAACTTATTCTCCAGTTCTGTAATCTGAGCTTGTTGCGTTTCAATGGAGTGAGACATGTCTGTCATTTCTTTGGTTAGCTCCTCTCTGTCTACTTCTAACACCTCCACACGGTGACCCAGCTCATTTATATCTTTCTTCAAGTCAGCACATTCAGATTTGATGCAAGACTTTACTTGATTTATAAGTGTTTTCATTTCTTTTAAGGTCACTGGTTCATCTGTAGAAGGCCCGGGTATGTTGGGCGAGGGTGAGGGTGCCTGAGAAGCATCTAGGCTTATCAGGTGTAGATTCATCATTGCATCCTACCTGAGAAACCTCTTCTTTCTTTAGTCGGTCTGCGCTCTTAAAAAAGCTGTTTACGGTGTTGGCTGTATTACCAGACTTTAGATTCTTGTCCATTTTAGAATTTCTACGCATCGCCATTTCAATGGCCGTGGCCTGGGTACTCCAGCAGGCGTGGAGATCAAAAGTAGTTATGGCAATGGGCTAGGGCCGGCTATGAGGGTAGAGAGTTGCAGGACTTCAAAGTAGCCTTAAAAATGTGATTAGAGACGCAAGGAAAGCTTTACCAGCCGTATATAGCAATGGTAGGGGCCTCTTGATTAAATATGTAGCTCAGTATAGGTGTTAGTGCAGTCAGGTAAAAGATCTGAACAAGGAACACATCTTATGCACATGACAGCGCAATATGCTTGAAAACTTCAGGGTAGGAGCAAACCCGCCCCTCCTTTCCCTTTTCTTTCCTTTATTTTATTTCCCTCAGATTTCAGAAGTTAGAGCATTGAGGAGCCCTGCTGGGTGTGAGCATTGGGAGGTCAAATGAGCATACAGCGAGTCCCAAAGCAGTAAGCACTGATCAGAGTGTGATCAGACTGTTTAAGAAATTGCAGCACAAACCCCCCCCCCCCCCCAAAAAAAAAAAAAAAAAACCATTAGGGGTTAGGAGTATTTATTAGTATCAAAACAACTTTTAGTAAGTGGTATTGTGAGGCAGATCATTAACATTGCATTAGCTGCAGCTGTACTCTAAAGATGTCTGCTTGTGGTTTTATTGTAAAGATGCTTAGCGTGGGATCAGCAAGTTCAGCATACTCTCTTACCCCCAAGATGGCGTTCCACAAAAATAAAGAGGTGCGTCATACTACCGCTCTCATCTTGACAGGCAGTCTCTGGTTTGCAGTCCGGCTTTTCCTATAAAGCAGGGGGCCTCTAGTTTGTAATCTGCTGTCTACCTGCACTCTGCTGCGCTCTATGAATGAAGGCCTTCTTGCCTTGCCGTACGAGGGCTTTAATCGAGGAGCGCCTTGGATGCGGCCTACACCGCAAGTCACATCCCGGTGTTAAAGTGCTAATTAGAGCATAATTAAACTGGCTGCTAAGTCCTGAGTTGGTCCTGGACACTTCTGCTGTACAATCACTTCATCCAAGTCGCGTTTTTCACGCCTGGGAGAGGGCTCTGCCACTGCCGATTTCAGAAGCTCTAGTGTGGTGCGGCCATTCAATACGCCCACACGCTCCGCCCCCTATCCCCCTAGCTTGTTTTATGTCCGCCATTAGTGTTTGCTAGTACTGTGTGAGTACCTAATCTGCCATTACAGAATCCTGGCAGGGAAAATTTATCTTGAAACGCGCTTAGAATTTACACTGCGCTGTTCTTGACGGCAGTCACGTGACCCACCTTCAGTTTTCTTCTAAGCGGATTGGCGTCCTCCTTCTGCCGACATTTTTTTTTTCTTCTGCTGAAATCTTCACTCTAGGCTGCTTGTTATAAAACAAACCAAGTATCCAGCACCTGAAAGTAATGTGATGTGCAAGCTTCAAGGATAGTGCACCATATCCCACAATATAGGAAGACACAAGAAGAAGCAGCACCATCCAAACATTTCAACAGGTTTATTCGTGCAGTATGCACATTGTGTAGCCAGACCAACAAGCTGCTTGTTGGTCTGGCTACACAATGTGCATACTGCACGAATAAACCTGTTGAAACGTTTGGATGGTGCTGCTTCTTCTTGTGTCTTTCTAGGCTGCTTGTTAGTGAGACGATGGTGGCTAGTTAGTAATAACCAACATTAACAGTATCGTTGCACTTCTGTATCTGCAGAGCGAGAGAGCAGCCGTAGCCTTGGAGATAAAAATAGTTTGTCATTTGTAAAAGGAGACGGAACAGACATCCCACTGTAATATGTCTGTATATTCTTGTCTAAGTGTCATGTTGTATATACAGCTGCACTTTGTATAGCAGATCTAGTGTTAACACAGTAAAACTCAGATGTTTTCTTCTTTAGTTAAAGTGACAGTACTTTATTGTTGCAATGTGTAATAAAGTTCCAAATCATTTAATAGAATTTAACTTTAATTGCAAGACATGGATGTCAATGCCTTTTTTATATAAGCAAATTATTTTGTCGAATGCATTTTTTGTACTGCATAATTCCCACTGAGCCAACGTCTCTTAGGATGATGCTGTTGTCACGGCTTTCTCCTTATACATCCCAAGCCTTTAATGGTGTCACATGCAGTGCTCTGCAGTTCCTCTCAATCTCCTGGAGGAGTTTATTTGCCTGCAGAAATAACTTCACAGGTACCTTCAATGGTACCTGAGGCTTTATCTGCCTTCCCTTTGCTAAAGGGAACAGTCAAGAGGAAAATTTGAAGTTCCGATAGTAAGGTTTCTGTTCTGCCGGCTACTATTCAGGTTGCCCTTCCTCATATAGCTGATGATGGGGATTCGCCAGTAGCCTCTGAGGTTTAATTTTCAGATTCGGACAGTATAATTACTTCATCTGATGTTGAAGTAGTAACCTTCAGATTTAAGCCTGTTTAACTTCTTATATTGTTTTTGGCTATTTTGGAGCGACTCCGATATGCCTGTCATTGTCAATCCTAAGGAATCCAGTAAAAATTTATAAATTCTAGGATTCCTCTGTGGAAATTTTTTCCTGTTCCAAACTGTGCTAAGAGATTTTTCACAGGAATGGGAGAAGTCAGGGATTCCTTTTTCCCTGTCTCCTGTCTTTGAAAAGATGTTTCCTGTCGCTGTCTCCATTAAATATCAGGTGCCTAAAGTAGTAGGGCATTTTTACTCTGGTTAGAGAACTATGATTCCTATAGAGGATAGCTGTTCTTTTCATGTCCAATGGACTAAGCTGATGACTTATATGGAAGTTTGTATTGCCATTGTGTCAAGTGCGGCATCTTATTGGTGCCACGCCTTGTTGGATTCCAGAACAGAATTAAGGCTCTTAGGCTAGCCAATTCTTTTATTTCTGATGCTACCATGCAAGTATTTGAGCCAAGATATCTGGTTGCGGTGCTAGTCCACGGGGTGTTGTGGCTATATTATTGATCAGGGTTTTTTTCCTCTAAATCCAAGCTTCTGGAGCTCCTTTACAAGGATAAGACCTTGTTTGTTCCTGATTTGTCAGGAATATTTCTGTTATATGGGTGGAAAAGGGTCTTTTCTACCACAAGACAAGATGAATAGTCCTAAAGGAGTTTACCCCAATCTGGCTCTCTGTCTTCAAACATGGATACTAGATGTCCCAGATATGCTGCAGACATAGTATCTCATGATTTCTGCATAGAATTCCTACCTTTCCTCCCACAGGCAAAGCCTGATAAAAATAGAGGCATTCTGAACCATAGATCTGAAGGATGCGTACCTTCATGTTCCCATTACACAGGGATCATCACAACTTTCTGAGATTTGCCTTACTGGACAGCCATTTTCAGTTTGGGGTTCTTCAGTTTGGCTTTGCCACAGCTCCCAGAATTTTCTCAAAGGTTCTGGGGGCTCTCTTGGTAGTGTTCTGGTCTCGGGGACTTGCAGTGGCACCCTACCTGGATGACATATTGGTTCAGGCGCCATCTTTTCAACAAGCAAAATCCCACTCAGAGATCCTGTTGTCTTTTCTTCATTCCCTCAGATGGAAAGTGAATCTGGAGAAAAGATCCCTTGTTCCAGGTAAAAGGGTAGTTTCTCCAACATAGGTGTGTCCGGTCCACGGCGTCATCCTTACTTGTGGGATATTCTCCTCCCCAACAGGAAATGGCAAAGAGCCCAGCAAAGCTGGTCACATGATCCCTCCTAGGCTCCGCCTACCCCAGTCATTCTCTTTGCCGTTGTACAGGCAACATCTCCACGGAGATGGCTTAGAGTTTTTTAGTGTTTAACTGTAGTTTTTTATTATTCAATCAAGAGTTTGTTATTTTGAAATAGTGCTGGTATGTACTATTTACTCAGAAACAGAAAAGAGATGAAGATTTCTGTTTGTATGAGGAAAATGATTTTAGCAACCGTAACTAAAATCCATGGCTGTTCCACACAGGACTGTTGAGAGCAATTAACTTCAGTTGGGGGAACAGTGTGCAGTCTCTTGCTGCTTGAGGTATGACACATTCTAACAAGACGATGTAATGCTGGAAGCTGTCATTTTCCCTATGGGATCCGGTAAGCCATGTTTATTACGATCGTAAATAAGGGCTTCACAAGGGCTTATTAAGACTGTAGACTTTTCTGGGCTAAATCGATTCATTATTAACACATATTTAGCCTTGAGGAATCATTTTATCTGGGTTTTTTGATATAATAATATCGGCAGGCACTGTATTAGACACCTTATTTCTTAGGGACTTTCCCAAAGCATAAGCAGAGCCTCATTTTCGCGCCGGTGTGGCGCACTTGTTTTTGAGAGGCATGGCATGCAGTCGCATGTGAGAGGAGCTCTGATACTTAGAAAAGACTTTCTGAAGGCGTCATTTGGTATCGTATTCCCCTTTGGGTTTGGTTGGGTCTCAGCAAAGCAGATACCAGGGACTGTAAAGGGGTTAAAGTTTTAAAACGGCTCCGGTTCCGTTATTTTAATGGTTAAAGCTTCCAAATTTGGTGTGCAATACTTTTAAGGCTTTAAGACACTGTGGTGAAAATTTGGTGAATTTTGAACAATTCCTTCATGTTTTTTCGCAATTGCAGTAATAAAGTGTGTTCAGTTTAAAATTTAAAGTGACAGTAACGGTTTTATTTTAAAACGTTTTTTGTACTTTCTTATCAAGTTTATGCCTGTTTAACATGTCTGAACTACCAGATAGACTGTGTTCTGAATGTGGGGAAGCCAGAATTCCTATTCATTTAAATAAATGTGATTTATGTGATAATGACAATGATGCCCAAGATGATTCCTCAAGTGAGGGGAGTAAGCATGGTACTGCATCATTCCCTCCTTCGTCTACACGAGTCTTGCCCACTCAGGAGGCCCCTAGTACATCTAGCGCGCCAATACTCCTTACTATGCAACAATTAACGGCTGTAATGGATAATTCTGTCAAAAACATTTTAGCCAAAATGAACCCTTGTCAGCGTAAGCGTGGCTGCTCTGTTTTAGTTACTGAAGAGCATGACGACGCTGATATTAATATCTCTGAAGGGCCCCTAACCCAATCTGAGGGGGCCAGGGAGGTTTTGTCTGAGGGAGAAATTACTGATTCAGGGAACATTTCTCAACAGGCTGAACCTGATGTGATTGCATTTAAATTTAAGTTGGAACATCTCCGCATTTTGCTTAAGGAGGTATTATCCACTCTGGATGATTGTGACAAGTTGGTCATCCCAGAGAAACTATGTAAAATGGACAAGTTCCTAGAGGTGCCGGGGCTCCCAGAAGCTTTTCCTATACCCAAGCGGGTGGCGGACATTGTTAATAAAGAATGGGACAGGCCCGGTATTCCTTTCGTCCCTCCCCCCATATTTAAAAAATTGTTTCCTATGGTCGACCCCAGAAAGGACTTATGGCAGACAGTCCCCAAGGTCGAGGGAGCGGTTTCTACTTTAAACAAACGCACCACTATACCCATAGAGGATAGTTGTGCTTTCAAAGATCCTATGGATAAAAAATTAGAAGGTTTGCTTAAAAAGATGTTTGTTCAGCAGGGTTACCTTCTACAACCAATTTCATGCATTGTCCCTGTCACTACAGCCGCATGTTTCTGGTTTGATGAACTGATAAAGGCGCTCGATAGTGATTCTCCTCCTTATGAGGAGATTATGGACAGAATCAATGCTCTCAAATTGGCTAATTCTTTCACCCTAGACGCCACTTTGCAATTGGCTAGGTTAGCGGCTAAGAATTCTGGGTTTGCTATTGTGGCGCGCAGAGCGCTTTGGTTGAAATCTTGGTCGGCTGATGCGTCTTCCAAGAACAAGCTACTAAACATTCCTTTCAAGGGGAAAACGCTGTTTGGCCCTGACTTGAAAGAGATTATCTCTGATATCACTGGGGGTAAGGGCCACGCCCTTCCTCAGGATCGGCCTTTCAAGGCAAAAAATAGACCTAATTTTCGTCCCTTTCGTAAAAACGGACCAGCCCAAAGTGCTACGTCCTCTAAGCAAGAGGGTAATACTTCTCAAGCCAAGCCAGCTTGGAGACCAATGCAAGGCTGGAACAAGGGAAAGCAGGCCAAGAAACCTGCCACTGCTACCAAGACAGCATGAAATATTGGCCCCCGATCCGGGACCGGATCTGGTGGGGGGCAGACTCTCTCTCTTCGCTCAGGCTTGGGCAAGAGATGTTCTGGATCCTTGGGCGCTAGAAATAGTCTCCCAGGGTTATCTTCTGGAATTCAAGGGACTTCCCCCAAGGGGGAGGTTCCACAGGTCTCAGTTGTCTTCAGACCACATAAAAAGACAGGCGTTCTTACATTGTGTAGAAGACCTGTTAAAAATGGGAGTGATTCATCCTGTTCCATTAAGAGAACAAGGGATGGGGTTCTACTCCAATCTGTTCATAGTTCCCAAAAAAGAGGGAACGTTCAGACCAATCTTAGATCTCAAGATCTTAAACAAATTTCTCAAGGTTCCATCGTTCAAGATGGAAACCATTCGAACTATTCTTCCTTCCATCCAGGAAGGTCAATTCATGACCACGGTGGATTTAAAGGATGCGTATCTACATATTCCTATCCACAAGGAACATCATCGGTTCCTAAGGTTTGCATTCCTGGACAAACATTACCAGTTCGTGGCGCTTCCTTTCGGATTAGCCACTGCTCCAAGGATTTTCACAAAGGTACTAGGGTCCCTTCTAGCGGTGCTAAGACCAAGGGGCATTGCAGTAGTACCTTACCTGGACGACATTCTGATTCAAGCGTCGTCCCTTCCTCAAGCAAAGGCTCACACGGACATCGTCCTGGCCTTTCTCAGATCTCACGGCTGGAAAGTGAACGTGGAAAAGAGTTCTCTATCCCCGTCAACAAGGGTTCCCTTCTTGGGAACAATTATAGACTCCTTAGAAATGAGGATTTTTCTAACAGAGGCCAGAAAAACAAAACTTCTAGACTCTTGTCGGATACTTCATTCCGTTCCTCTTCCTTCCATAGCTCAGTGCATGGAAGTGATCGGGTTGATGGTAGCGGCAATGGACATAGTTCCTTTTGCACGCATTCATCTAAGACCATTACAACTGTGCATGCTCAGTCAGTGGAATGGGGACTATACAGACTTGTCTCCAAAGATACAAGTAAATCAGAGGACCAGAGACTCACTCCGTTGGTGGCTGTCCCTGGACAACCTGTCACAAGGGATGACATTCCGCAGACCAGAGTGGGTCATTGTCACGACCGACGCCAGTCTGATGGGCTGGGGCGCGGTCTGGGGATCCCTGAAAGCTCAGGGTCTTTGGTCTCGGGAAGAATCTCTTCTACCGATAAATAATCTGGAACTGAGAGCGATATTCAATGCTCTCAAGGCTTGGCCTCAGCTAGCGAGGACCAAGTTCATACGGTTTCAATCAGACAACATGACGACTGTTGCGTACATCAACCATCAGGGGGGAACAAGGAGTTCCCTAGCGATGGAAGAAGTGACCAAAATCATTCTATGGGCGGAGTCTCACTCCTGCCACCTGTCTGCTATCCACATCCCAGGAGTGGAAAATTGGGAAGCGGATTTTCTGAGTCGTCAGACATTGCATCCGGGGGAGTGGGAACTCCATCCGGAAATCTTTGCCCAAGTCACTCAGCTGTGGGGCATTCCAGACATGGATCTAATGGCCTCTCGTCAGAACTTCAAAGTTCCCTGCTACGGGTCCAGATCCAGGGATCCCAAGGCGGCTCTAGTGGATGCACTAGTGGCACCTTGGACCTTCAAACTAGCTTATGTGTTCCCGCCGTTTCCTCTCATCCCCAGGCTGGTAGCCAGGATCAATCAGGAGAGGGCGTCGGTGATCTTGATAGCTCCTGCGTGGCCACGCAGGACTTGGTATGCAGATCTGGTGAATATGTCATCGGCTCCACCTTGGAAGCTACCTTTGAGACGAGACCTTCTTGTTCAGGGTCCGTTCGAACATCCGAATCTGGTTTCACTCCAGCTGACTGCTTGGAGATTGAACGCTTGATTTTATCGAAGCGAGGATTCTCAGATTCTGTTATCGATACTCTTGTTCAGGCCAGAAAGCCTGTAACTCGAAAGATTTACCACAAGATTTGGAAAAAATATATCTGTTGGTGTGAATCTAAAGGATTCCCTTGGGACAAGGTTAAGATTCCTAGGATTCTATCCTTCCTTCAAGAAGGATTGGAAAAAGGATTATCTGCAAGTTCCCTGAAGGGACAGATTTCCGCCTTGTCGGTGTTACTTCACAAAAAGCTGGCAGCTGTGCCAGATGTTCAAGCCTTTGTTCAGGCTCTGGTTAGAATCAAGCCTGTTTACAAACCTTTGACTCCTCCTTGGAGTCTCAATTTAGTTCTTTCAGTTCTTCAGGGGGTTCCGTTTGAACCCTTGCATTCCGTTGATATTAAATTATTATCTTGGAAAGTTTTGTTTTTGGTTGCAATTTCTTCTGCTAGAAGAGTTTCAGAATTATCTGCTCTGCAGTGTTCTCCTCCTTATCTGGTGTTCCATGCAGATAAGGTGGTTTTGCGTACTAAACCTGGTTTTCTTCCGAAAGTTGTTTCTAACAAAAACATTAACCAGGAGATTATCGTACCTTCTCTGTGTCCGAAACCAGTTTCAAAGAAGGAACGTTTGTTGCACAATTTGGATGTTGTTCGCGCTCTAAAATTCTATTTAGATGCTACAAAGGATTTTAGACAAACATCTTCCTTGTTTGTTGTTTATTCCGGTAAAAGGAGAGGTCAAAAAGCAACTTCTACCTCTCTCTCTTTTTGGATTAAAAGCATCATCAGATTGGCTTACGAGACTGCCGGACGGCAGCCTCCCGAAAGAATCACAGCTCATTCCACTAGGGCTGTGGCTTCCACATGGGCCTTCAAGAACGAGGCTTCTGTTGATCAGATATGTAGGGCAGCGACTTGGTCTTCACTGCACACTTTTACCAAATTTTACAAGTTTGATACTTTTGCTTCTTCTGAGGCTATTTTTGGGAGAAAGGTTTTGCAAGCCGTGGTGCCTTCCATTTAGGTGACCTGATTTGCTCCCTCCCTTCATCCGTGTCCTAAAGCTTTGGTATTGGTTCCCACAAGTAAGGATGACGCCGTGGACCGGACACACCTATGTTGGAGAAAACAGAATTTATGTTTACCTGATAAATTGCTTTCTCCAACGGTGTGTCCGGTCCACGGCCCGCCCTGGTTTTTTTAATCAGGTCTGATATTTTATTTTCTTTAACTACAGTCACCACGGTACCATATGGTTTCTCCTATGCAAATATTCCTCCTTAACGTCGGTCGAATGACTGGGGTAGGCGGAGCCTAGGAGGGATCATGTGACCAGCTTTGCTGGGCTCTTTGCCATTTCCTGTTGGGGAGGAGAATATCCCACAAGTAAGGATGACGCCGTGGACCGGACACACCGTTGGAGAAAGCAATTTATCAGGTAAACATAAATTCTGTTTTTCTTAGGTACAATAATAATACAAAAAATTTCTGACAGAGGTCAGAAGAAGCAAAATTCTTGCCTCTCTCTACAGTCTACTGTTCGGGCTTTAGTGGCTCAATGTATGGAGGTAATCGGTCTGATGGTGGCTTCTATGGCCATCATTTTCTTTGCTCCATTCCATTGGAGAGCTCTGAAGTTATCCATGCTCAGACAATGGAAAGGGGATTATAAAGATCTGTCTCAGAGGATAGATCTAGATTAGTCGACAAGAGAATCTCTCCCATGGTAGTTTTCTCAGGAACACCTGTCTCGGAGCACATGCTTTCTGAGACCTTCCTGGGTGATTGTGACCACGGACACCAGCCTGCTGGGCTGGGAAGCATTCTAGAACTCGTTAAAGGCGCAGGGACTTTGGTCTTGGGAGGAGTCTGCTCTCCCCATCAACATCTTGGAGTTGAGAGCGATTTTTAATGCTTTCAATGGTTTGACCTCAGTTGTCCTTGGCCTAGTTTATCAGGTTCCAGTCAGACAACATAACCTCAGTGGATTACATAAACCACCAGGGAGGAACTCGGAGTTCCTTAGCCATGAAGGAGGTGGCTCGGATTGTTCAGTGGGCGGAAGCTCACCATTGCTGTTTATCTGCCATCCACATTCCAGGAGTGGACAACTTGGAAGTGGATTTCCTGAGCAGACAGACTTTTCACTCCGGGGAGTGGGAAGTCCACCTGGAGGTTTTCTCCAACTTAACCCTCCAATGGGGGGTGCCGGAGTTAGATCTGAAGGCGTTTCAGCAGAATGCAAAGCTTCCAAGGTACGGTTCAAGGTCAAGAGATCCGCAGGCCGCTCTAATAAATGCTCTGGCTGGCATACCCGTTTCCTCCGTTTGCTCTCCTTCCACGAGTTTTTGCTCGTATCAAACAGGAGTGAGCGCCAGTGATTTCTTTTAGCCCCTACGTGACCTCGCCAAATCTTATTTCTCTGAAGCTGACTGTTTGGAGATTGAAAGCTTAGTTCTGTCTAAGCTTGTGTTTTTTTGAGTCGGTCATTGAGACCATGAATTCAGACTTGCAAGTGTGTTACGAGAAAGAATTACCATAAGATATGGCATTAATATCTTCATTGGTGTGAATCCAAAGGCTACTCTTGGAGTAAGGTCAGGATTTCTCAGATTTTGTGTTTTCTCCAGAAAGGTCTGGAGAAGGGTTTGTCAATCAGTACTCTGAAGGGTCAGATTTCTGCCTTATTTATTTTGCATCATTAGTGCCTGGTGGATGTGCCATTTGTGCAATCCTTTTGTCAGGCCTTTGTCAAAATCAGGCCTGTATTTAAGTCCGTGGCTCCTCCTTGGAGCTTTAACCTTGTTCTTAGAGTTTGCAGCAAGCTCTGTTTGAGCCTATGCACACTATAGACATTAAGCTGTTGCCTTGGAAGGTTTTGTATCTTATTGCTATTTCTTCTGCTCGAAGAGTTTCGGAACTCTCGGCTTTGCAGTGTGATCCGCCTTACCCTATCTTTCTTGCCCATAAGGCGGTTCTTAGTACTAAGTTTGGTTTTCTTCCTAAAGTAGTTTTCAGATAGAAATATTAACCAGGAAATTGTTGTCCTTTCTCTGTCCTAATCCTTCTTTTCATAAGGAACGTTTGTTGGCACAACTTGGATGTTGTGCGTGCTCTTAAATTCTATCTGCAGGCGACTAAGCATTTTCGCCAGTCTTCTGCCCTGTTTGTTTGTTTCTCTGGGAAACATAAAGGTCAGAAAGCTACTGCTACTTCTCTTTCTCTCTGGTTGAAAAGTATAATTTGTTTGGTTATGAGACTGCTGGATAGCAGCCTTCTGAGAGAGTTATGGCTCGTTCCATGAGATCGGTTTCCTCTTCTTGGGCCTTCAAAAATTAAGCTTCTGTGGAACAGATTTGCAAGGCTGCAACTTCGTCTTGTCTGCATATTTTTTTCATATTTTATCAATTTGATACTTTTGCCTCTGCTAAGGCTTCTTTTGGGAGAAAGGTTCTTCAAGCGGTGGTGCCTTCTGTTTAGGTCTGCCTGTCTTGTCCCTCCCTGGTCATCTGTGTCCTCTAGCTTTGTATTTGGTTTGTGGGAAGAGAAGTGATACTTAACAGTTTAACTGTGGTGCTCTTTGCTGGCCAGGAGTGATATTCCCAACAGTAATTGATGAAGTTGTGAACTAACCATATCCTAGGAAAGAAAACAAATTTTATGCTTACCTGATATTTTATGGTGGCCCTTTATTTTTAGACATTTGTTTTTTGACTAAACCTCAGGCACCTCTACACCTTTGTGTTTCTCCATTACCTTCGGTCGAATGACTGGGGTTTGTGGGAAGGGAAGTGATACTTAACAGTTTAACTGTGGTGCTCTTTGCCTCCTCCTGCTGGCCAGGAGTGATATTACCAACTGTAATTGATGACGTTGTGGACTCACCATATACAGAAAGAAATACATTTATCAGGTAAGCATAAATTTTGTTTTTCACATGGAGGTGGCTAGGGACAAGGTAACCCTGCAAATAAAAAAAAAAGTTATTTAATTGGTTTTACACATTGTTTAGGAGAGAAATTATTGTATACATGGTGTATTTGTAATGAAGGCTTTAGTATATTACATTGTCAATGTATTGAATTTACCATCACTTTAAAGATTTGTATTTAAAAAAAATCAAACCCTGTACTTGTAAATTTAGATTTGTGTTCATATGTCACAATTTATGTGCGTTGATAAAGAATCACACACACTTGCCTTTTTAACAGCAATCTTATTCCATTTACCATGATATTATTATTATTATTATTATTATTATTATTATTATTACTATTACTACTACATGTACTGTTTTCTTTTTGTGGTTATAATTCCTAAAGAATCTATTCTACTAAAATTTGATGTAGCAAGTACTCTAAAATATTATTTCAACATAAATAAGTTTACACCAAATGCTTGTTTTTTTCTTTGTTCTGGCTTCAGGATAGAATGATTAATTTAACATTTTTGCTTATGATTAGGCTTGGTAGAAAATGTATGTTTGGGATTCACTTGCAAAACAAATGCCGCATATGGCGGCAGGCAACGGCATTCTGCACTTTTTTTGACGCTGGATATATCTGTGTGATATATGTGTTAATCAAGATATTTTTGTGTTGCACTTTTACATTGATATATCCGGCTCTGAAAGGATCTGATTGCCTTCTTGCAGCCATATTTGGCATTCGTTTTGCAACCAAATGCAGATTATGAAGTTTCTCCCATGCCAATTAATGCTCTCAAACACACACCGTTTTATGGCCCAGAGAGAGAATTTCCTATTAATTTTCAGTGGTGAGATTTTTTTATTTATTTTTTTTTAAGTGAAAATTTTTCTGCTGGTCATTTTGAAATAAAATAATTTTTTAAATTAGGCAGTTACATTAAAGCACCAGCCGAACTGCAGTTTTTTAAGTTTTTATAATATATTGCATCAGTTGAAAATTGCATTGCTAATTACATTTTTAAAATTTCTCTGACATTTTTTTCCCTTTTGCTTTTGGTTTAACGTCGCATATTTTTAAGGTAAAAAGGTAATAATAAAAAGGTGCATTGCACACATGAACATCTTGCATTCAGGAGTCACAGCTTTGCAGACCCGGAATTACTATGGGGCAAGTTTAAAAAAAATCCCTGAAATCCAGTCATAAATCAATGTGCTGCCGCTTTGCAGTGCTGCTCCGTATTTAATTGTTCACTTCAAATAGCGCTTTGCATTTGCTGCACTGTGTTAAGGAAAACTTACACAGTGCAGCCAAAGCACAGCACTGTTTGAAGAGAGCAGCCTGATGTGGAACAGCACTGCAAAAGTGAAAGTGCTAATAGATCCTGCATGTGCCCAGTTCTTTTTGCAAACATTCTGCATTTTCTGCAATAAAACCTTAGATCACAGCGCATGTCCTATCTTAGGTATTTAAAGGGACAGTAAATGCCTTGTAATTACAAGACATTTCTGTTTTGTTGCTATAAAATAACATTAGCCAAATCTTAAAGGGCCACTGTAAGTAAATATTTTCTATGCCTGTTACTAACTACCCCAAATACGCTTTTTATCAATAGCATTTCATTAACATATCTCTACCGTATATCAGAAATCTTGTCTGCAAATTTAATTGTTTTCCAAACCTACTCCATGGGTATCCTTTGCTCTGTACCAATCCGCTTACAATACCTAGGTTTCAAAATGGCGCTTTAAACACAAAGTTATTGGTTTAAGTATTTTGAACATGCAGTGCTGAAAATAGTGGGCAGGATAACGTGACATCATCGGCGAATAAAAGATATAACTTTTAGAACGTTATGAAACTTTGTTTTGGAGAAAATATAGGTCAGTAGGTTTTAATTAATGTTTATTAACTTTAATATGTTAGTTGTTTAGCTTAAAAATTATAACAGAAAGTAATCCTTTAATGTTTTTAAAACAAATTAACATCCTTTTTACGGCAGTTATTTTTCAATAGCCAAACTCTGCCCACCATTTGCCTTATATGGAGGAGCCAATCTGGGCTTTGGTCTGCAGACAACAAGACTAGTCATGGTTAGTACAGAAAGTAGTGCTTTGCAGTTGTTGTCAGTAAAAGCCAATTATGGACAGATATGTTGCAGGGTTATACTTGATAAGTTAGCAGTGTGCATTTCAAGGTCTGAGAGTTAGACATTGCTCTATTTTCAGAGCTAAATTAATTGAAAAGGGGGCAAAACAAATAATGAATGCACATCCCTAGTAAATAATGTATAGAGGAGAGCCATGTTTAATTTCAAACTTACACACATTTCTTCATTAATAATACAAATGAAAAACTTGAGTCTGAGATGTAAAATGTTTGTGTTTCTGAACATTTTACTTAAATGCAGATGATATAGTAATGATATATGGTCTTTTTTTATAGCAAAAAATCACCAAAGGCAACATCAGCCAAGGTTCCTCCTCGAAGAAATTACAAAAATGCAATGGCTGTAAAAAGTGTCAGACATTCTTCTTACACTTCTTCTAACAAGACAAATTCATAT
>NW_026511235.1:30000-50345 GCF_027579735.1 Bombina bombina | reverse complement strand
GTTCGGATGTCCAGTTGCCAACCTTGGCCACTTCCGTTATGGCCAGACCTACTATCTCAAGGTCCGTTTTTCCATCAGGATCTCAAATCATTAAATTTGAAGGTATGGAAATTGAACGCTTAGTACTAAGTCATAGAGGTTTCTCTGACTCAGTGATTAATACTATACTACAAGCTCGTAAATCTGTCTCTAGAAAGATTTATTGTAGAGTTTGGAAGACTTACATTTCATGGTGTTCTTCTCATAAATTCTCCTGGCATTCTTTTAGAATTCCTAGAATTTTACAGTTTCTTCAGGATGGTTTTTAATAAAGGTTTGTCTGCAAGTTCCTTGAAAGGACAAATCTCCGCTCTGTTTTATTTCACAGAAAGATTGCTATACTTCCTGATACACTGGTTTCTTTTTGGGTTTTTTATATTTCCTTTTTATTGGATTTTTCAAAACAATTTTAAACATCTTGAACAATAGCAGCATAAATTAATAAGCATCTTACAAATAAACATGTTCAAGATATGAAGCATTATAGACACATTTAACGAAAAAACTAACTTAGGTGATCACCTAAAACAGGATTAAACATTTATACATTAATACAAAAGCAAAAATTATTTCAGTAGCCTTAGAAAGGGGTTATATAGACCCCAACTTACTTTACACGTAAATATCTCTGATTCAATACCAAGCCTAACTTTTCTGTCTCTAATAGATCATTACGTGTGAATCCCGTTATGCTAACAGTTATCTTTACACTCAATATCCAAAGACCACCTAACACTCCAACTATAATCTAACTACCTACTACTTTTACCCTCTACCCATCCATCCTGCTAATCCCTTGGCTCTATGCAAACTAAGCAATGCCACTTTATCTTGTACAGTATACTTTCTGTTAAGTTATGTCCGCAAATAACAAAAGAGGAAGAAAAAAAAAGAAGAAAAAAAAAAGAAGAAAAAAAAAGAAAATTTTACCTCCATCCTGTGCCCTCCTCCAGCCCCTACCCAGTACCCATCCCTCCAGCCGAGTTATCACTAAGCCAAGCACTGGGAAAGTCTCCTGCCAGTACCTGTAATTGAATATAGATAGAATTCCTAAAAGGTTTAACTAAACTAACTTGGGCCTCAATTGGGAATGAAAAGATGAAAGTTTTCCATTGTTTAAAAAACAAAGCTAATCGAGCATCCGAGGGGTTTTGCAGATTACCTTGCTCCGATGTAAATTGTGCTGTTAGAGCATTTTTAAGTTCTTTCAAGCGGGGCAGTGTTTTAGCTTTCCAGGCTCTCAATATTATATTACGGCCGAGAAATATAATTAAATTAATTAATTTCGAGTTTCGCAAAGTTACCGGAGGTTTAACTAAAAATAAAATTTCTATCGGCTGTATCAGATATTCCAATTTGAGCGTTACATTCAGCCAGAAACTTACTTTAGCCCAGAATTGCCCAATCTTTGTAATATATATGGACCAAACAAAGTTGACAAGGTATTTTGGGATAAGATATACACTGTTTTGTACAGACTTTAGTTCGTATTAAGCCTGTCATTAAATCAATGTCTCCTCCATGGAGTCTTAATTTGGTTCTGAAGGCCTTACAGGCTCCTCCATTTGAACCTATGCATTCTTTGGACATTAAACTACTTTCTTGGAAAGTGTTGTTCCTTTTGGCCATCTCTTCTGCTAGAAGAGTTTCTGAGCTATCTGCTATTTCTTGTAAGTCTCCTTTTCTGATTTTTCATCAGGATAAGGCAATTTTGCCGACTTCTTTTCAATTTTTACCTAAGGTTGTGAATTCTAACAACATTAATAGAGAAATTGCTGTCCATTCCTTGTGTCCTAATCCTAAAAATTCATTGGAGAGATCCTTACATTCTTTGGATGTGCTAAGAGCTTTGAAATATTATGTTGAAGCTACTAAAGATTTCAGGAAGACTTCTAGTCTATTTGTTATATTTGTCAGAAGGCTTCTGCTGTTTCCTTGGCTTCGTGGTTAAAGCTTTTGATTCACCAAGCTTATTTGGAGTCGGGTCAGGCCCCGCCTCAGAGAATTACAGCTACTAGATCAGTCTCCACTTCGTGGGCTTTTATGAATGAAGCTTCAGTTGATCAGATTTGCAAAGCAGCAACTTGGTCTTCTTTGCATACATTTACTAAATTCTACCGTTTTAATGTATTTGCTTCTTCGGAAGCAGTTTTTGGTAGAAAAGTTCTTCAGGCAGCTGTATCAGTTTGATTCTTCTGCTTTTGATTTTTATCTTTCAATTATGAAAATAAACTTATTTTTTTGGGTTGTGGATTAATCTTTTCAGCGGAAAATGGCTGTTTTTATTTTATTCCCTCCCTCTCTAGTGACTCTTGAGTGGAGATCCACATCTTGGGTATTGCTATCCCATACGTCACTAGCTCATGGACTCTTGCCAATTACCTCAAAGAAAAACATAATTTATGTAAGAACTTACCTGATAAATTCATTTCTTTCATATTAACAAGAGTCCATGAGCTAGTGACGTATGGGATATACATTCCTACCAGGAGGGGCAAAGTTTCCCAAACCTTAAAATGCCTATAAATACACCCCTCACCACACCCACAAATCAGTTTAACGAATAGCCAAGAAGTGGGGTGATAAGAAAAAAAGTGCGAAGCATATAAAATAAGGAATTGGAATAATTGTGCTTTATACAAAAAAATCATAACCACCACAAAAAAGGGCGGGCCTCATGGACTCTTGTTAATATGAAAGAAATGAATTTATCAGGTAAGTTCTTACATAAATTATGTTTTCTTTCATGTAATTAACAAGAGTCCATGAGCTAGTGACGTATGGGATAATGACTACCCAAGATGTGGATCTTTCCACACAAGAGTCACTAGAGAGGGAGGGATAAAATAAAGACAGCCAATTCCTGCTGAAAATAATCCACACCCAAAATAAAGTTTAACAAAAAACATAAGCAGAAGATTCAAACTGAAACCGCTGCCTGAAGAACTTTTCTACCAAAAACTGCTTCAGAAGAAGAAAATACATCAAAATGGTAGAATTTAGTAAAAGTATGCAAAGAGGACCAAGTTGCTGCTTTGCAGATCTGGTCAACTGAAGCTTCATTCCTAAACGCCCAGGAAGTAGATACTGACCTAGTAGAATGAGCTGTAATTCTCTGAGGCGGAATTTTACCCGACTCAACATAGGCAAGATGAATTAAAGATTTCAACCAAGATGCCAAAGAAATGGCAGAAGCTTTCTGGCCTTTCCTAGAACCGGAAAAGATAACAAATAGACTAGAAGTCTTACGGAAAGATTTCGTAGCTTCAACATAATATTTCAAAGCTCTAACAACATCCAAAGAATGCAACGATTTCTCCTTAGAATTCTTAGGATTAGGACATAATGAAGGAACCACAATTTCTCTACTAATGTTGTTGGAATTCACAACTTTAGGCAAAAATTCAAAAGAAGTTCGCAACACCGCCTTATCCTGATGAAAAATCAGAAAAGGAGACTCACAAGAAAGAGCAGATAATTCAGAAACTCTTCTAGCAGAAGAGATGGCCAAAAGGAACAACACTTTCCAAGAAAGTAATTTAATGTCCAATGAATGCATAGGTTCAAACGGAGGAGCTTGAAGAGCTCCCAGAACCAAATTCAAACTCCAAGGAGGAGAAATTGACTTAATGACAGGTTTTATACGAACCAAAGCTTGTACAAAACAATGAATATCAGGAAGAATAGCAATCTTTCTGTGAAAAAGAACAGAAAGAGCGGAGATTTGTCCTTTCAAAGAACTTGCGGACAAACCCTTATCTAAACCATCCTGAAGAAACTGTAAAATTCTCGGTATTCTAAAAGAATGCCAAGAAAAATGATGAGAAAGACACCAAGAAATATAAGTCTTCCAGACTCTATAATATATCTCTCGAGATACAGATTTACGAGCCTGTAACATAGTATTAATCACGGAGTCAGAGAAACCTCTTTGACCAAGAATCAAGCGTTCAATCTCCATACCTTTAAATTTAAGGATTTCAGATCCGGATGGAAAAAAGGACCTTGCGACAGAAGGTCTGGTCTTAACGGAAGAGTCCATGGTTGGCAAGATGCCATCCGGACAAGATCCGCATACCAAAACCTGTGAGGCCATGCCGGAGCTATTAGCAGAACAAACGAGCATTCCCTCAGAATCTTGGAGATTACTCTTGGAAGAAGAACTAGAGGCGGAAAGATATAGGCAGGATGATACTTCCAAGGAAGTGATAATGCATCCACTGCCTCCGCCTGAGGATCCCGGGATCTGGACAGATACCTGGGAAGTTTCTTGTTTAGATGAGAGGCCATCAGATCTATCTCTGGGAGCCCCCACATTTGAACAATCTGAAGAAATACCTCTGGGTGAAGAGACCATTCGCCCGGATTAAACGTTTGGCGACTGAGATAATCAGCTTCCCAATTGTCTACACCTGGGATATGAACCGCAGAGATTAGACAGGAGCTGGATTCCGCCCAAACCAAAATTCGAGATACTTCTTTCATAGCCAGAGGACTGTGAGTCCCTCCTTGATGATTGATGTATGCCACAGTTGTGACATTGTCTGTCTGAAAACAAATGAACGATTCTCTCTTCAGAAGAGGCCAAAACTGAAGAGCTCTGAAAATTGCACGGAGTTCCAAGATATTGATCAGTAATCTCACCTCCTGAGATTCCCAAACTCCTTGTGCCGTCAGAGATCCCCACACAGCTCCCCAACCCATGAGACTTGCATCTGTTGAAATTACAGTCCAGGTCGGAAGAACAAAAGAAGCCCCCTGAATTAAACGAAGGTGATCTGTCCACCACGTTAGAGAGTGTCGAACAATCGGTTTTAAAGATATTAATTGATATATCTTCGTGTAATCCCTGCACCATTGGTTCAGCATACAGAGCTGAAGAGGTCGCATGTGAAAACGAGCAAAGGGGATCGCGTCCGATGCAGCAGTCATAAGACCTAGAATTTCCATGCATAAGGCTACCGAAGGGAATGATTGAGACTGAAGGTTTCGACAAGCTGTAATCAATTTTAGACGTCTCTTGTCTGTTAAAGACAGAGTCATGGACACTGAATCTATCTGGAAACCCAGAAAGGTTACCCTTGTTTGAGGAATCAAAGAACTTTTTGGTAAATTGATCCTCCAACCATGATCTTGAAGAAACAACACAAGTCGATTCGTATGAGACTCTGCTAAATGTAAAGACTGAGCAAGTACCAAGATATCGTCCAAATAAGGAAATACCACAATACCCTGTTCTCTGATTACAGACAGAAGGGCACCGAGAATCTTTGTGAAAATTCTTGGAGCTGTAGCAAGGCCAAACGGTAGAGCCACAAATTGGTAATGCTTGTCTAGAAAAGAGAATCTCAGGAACTGATAATGATCTGGATGAATCGGAATATGCAGATATGCATCCTGTAAATCTATTGTGGACATATAATTCCCTTGCTGAACAAAAGGCAATATAGTCCTTACAGTTACCATCTTGAACGTTGGTATCCTTACATAACGATTCAATAATTTTAGATCCAGAACTGGTCTGAAGGAATTCTCCTTCTTTGGTACAATGAAGAGATTTGAATAAAACCCCATCCCCTGTTCCGGAACTGGAACTGGCATAATTACTCCAGCCAACTCTAGATCTGAAACACAATTCAGAAATGCTTGAGCTTTCACTGGATTTACTGGGACACGGGAAAGAAAAAATCTCTTTGCAGGAGGTCTCATCTTGAAACCAATTCTGTACCCTTCTGAAACAATGTTCTGAATCCAAAGATTGTGAACAGAATTGATCCAAATTTCTTTGAAAAAACGTAACCTGCCCCCTACCAGCTGAACTGGAATGAGGGCCGTACCTTCATGTGAACTTAGAAGCAGGCTTTGCCTTTCTAGCAGGCTTGGATTTATTCCAGACTGGAGATGGTTTCCAAACTGAAACTGCTCCTGAGGACGAAGGATCAGGCTTTTGTTCTTTGTTGAAACGAAAGGAACGAAAACGATTGTTAGCCCTGTTTTTACCTTTAGATTTTTTATCCTGTGGTAAAAAAGTTCCTTTCCCACCAGTAACAGTTGAAATAATAGAATCCAACTGAGAACCAAATAATTTGTTTCCCTGGAAAGAAATGGAAAGTAGAGTTGATTTAGAAGCCATATCAGCATTCCAGGTCTTAAGCCATAAAGCTCTTCTGGCTAAGATAGCCAGAGACATAAACCTAACATCAACTCTAATAATATCAAAAATGGCATCACAGATAAAATTATTAGCATGCTGGAGAAGAATAATAATATCATGAGAATCACGATTTGTTACTTGTTGCGCTAGAGTTTCCAACCAAAAAGTTGAAGCTGCAGCAACATCAGCCAATGATATAGCAGGTCTAAGAAGATTACCTGAACATAGATAAGCTTTTCTTAGAAAAGATTCAATTTTTCTATCTAAAGGATCCTTAAACGAGGTACCATCTGACGTAGGAATGGTAGTACGTTTAGCAAGGGTAGAAATAGCCCCATCAACTTTTGGGATTTTGTCCCAAAATTCTAACCTGTCAGACGGAACAGGATATAATTGCTTAAAACGTTTAGGAGTAGTAAATGAATTACCCAATTTATCCCATTCCTTGGAAATTACTGCAGAAATAGCATTAGGAACAGGAAAGACTTCTGGAATAACCGCAGGAGCTTTAAAAACCTTATCCAAACGTATAGAATTAGTATCAAGAGGACTAGAATCCTCTATTTCTAAAGCAATTAGTACTTCTTTAAGTAAAGAGCGAATAAATTCCATCTTAAATAAATATGAAGATTTATCAGCATCAATCTCTGAGATAGAATCCTCTGAACCAGAAGAGTCCAAAGAATCAGAATGATGGTGTTCATTTAAAAATTCATCTGTAGAGAGAGAAGATTTAAAAGACTTTTTACGTTTACTAGAAGGAGAAATAACAGACAAAGCCTTCTTTATGGATTCAGAAACAAAATCTCTTATGTTATCAGGAACATTCTGCACCTTAGATGTTGAGGGAACTGCAACAGGCAATGGTACATCACTAAAGGAAATATTATCTGCTTTAACAAGTTTGTCATGACAATTATTACAAACAACAGCTGGAGGAATAGCTACCAAAAGTTTACAGCAGATACACTTAGCTTTGGTAGATCCAGCAGGCAGTGGTTTTCCTGTAGTATCTTCTGGCTCAGATGCAACGTGAGACATCTTGCAATATGTAAGAGAAAAAACAACATATAAAGCAAAATAGATCAAATTCCTTATAAGACAGTTTCAGGAATGGGAAAAAAATGCCAAATATCAAGCTTCTAGCAACCAGAAGCAAATGAAAAATGAGACTGAAATAATGTGGAGACAAAAGCGACGCCCATATTTTTTAGCGCCAAATAAGACGCCCACATTATTTGGCGCCTAAATGCTTTTGGCGCCAAAAATGACGCCACATCCGGAACGCCGACATTTTTGGCGCAAAATAACGTCAAAAAATGACGCAACTTCCGGCGACACGTATGACGCCGGAAACGGAAAATAATTTTTGCGCCAAAAAAGTCCGCGCCAAGAATGACGCAATAAAATGAAGCATTTTCAGCCCCCGCGAGCCTAACAGCCCACAGGGAAAAAAGTCAAATTTTTGAGGTAAGAAAAACAGAATTTATGTTTACCTGATAAATTTCTTTCTCCAACGGTGTGTCCGGTCCACGGCGTCATCCTTACTTGTGGGATATTCTCTTCCCCAACAGGAAATGGCAAAGAGCCCAGCAAAGCTGGTCACATGATCCCTCCTAGGCTCCGCCTACCCCAGTCATTCGACCGACGTTAAGGAGGAATATTAGCATAGGAGAAACCATATGGTACCGTGGTGACTGTAGTTAAAGAAAATAAATTATCAGACCTGATTAAAAAAAACCAGGGCGGGCCGTGGACCGGACACACCGTTGGAGAAAGAAATTTATCAGGTAAACATAAATTCTGTTTTCTCCAACATAGGTGTGTCCGGTCCACGGCGTCATCCTTACTTGTGGGAACCAATACCAAAGCTTTAGGACACGGATGAAGGGAGGGAGCAAATCAGGTCACCTAAATGGAAGGCACCACGGCTTGCAAAACCTTTCTCCCAAAAATAGCCTCAGAAGAAGCAAAAGTATCAAACTTGTAAAATTTGGTAAAAGTGTGCAGTGAAGACCAAGTCGCTGCCCTACATATCTGATCAACAGAAGCCTCGTTCTTGAAGGCCCATGTGGAAGCCACAGCCCTAGTGGAATGAGCTGTGATTCTTTCGGGAGGCTGCCGTCCGGCAGTCTCGTAAGCCAATCTGATGATGCTTTTAATCCAAAAAGAGAGAGAGGTAGAAGTTGCTTTTTGACCTCTCCTTTTACCTGAATAAACAACAAACAAGGAAGATGTTTGTCTAAAATCCTTTGTAGCATCTAAATAGAATTTTAGAGCGCGAACAACATCCAAATTGTGCAACAAACGTTCCTTCTTTGAAACTGGTTTCGGACACAGAGAAGGTACGATAATCTCCTGGTTAATGTTTTTGTTAGAAACAACTTTCGGAAGAAAACCAGGTTTAGTACGTAAAACCACCTTATCTGCATGGAACACCAGATAAGGAGGGGAACACTGCAGAGCAGATAATTCTGAAACTCTTCTAGCAGAAGAAATTGCAACTAAAAACAAAACTTTCCAAGATAATAACTTAATATCAACGGAATGTAAGGGTTCAAACGGAACCCCCTGAAGAACTGAAAGAACTAAATTGAGACTCCAAGGAGGAGTCAAAGGTTTGTAAACAGGCTTAATTCTAACCAAAGCCTGAACAAAGGCTTGAACATCTGGCACAGCTGCCAGCTTTTTGTGAAGTAACACCGACAAGGCAGAAATCTGTCCCTTCAGGGAACTTGCCGATAATCCTTTTTCCAATCCTTCTTGAAGGAAGGATAGAATCCTAGGAATCTTAACCTTGTCCCAAGGGAATCCTTTAGATTCACACCAACAGATATATTTTTTCCAAATTTTGTGGTAAATCTTTCTAGTTACAGGCTTTCTGGCCTGAACAAGAGTATCGATAACAGAATCTGAGAAACCTCGCTTCGATAAAATCAAGCGTTCAATCTCCAGGCAGTCAGCTGGAGTGAAACCAGATTCGGATGTTCGAACGGACCCTGAACAAGAAGGTCTCGTCTCAAAGGTAGCTTCCAAGGTGGAGCCGATGACATATTCACCAGATCTGCATACCAAGTCCTGCGTGGCCACGCAGGAGCTATCAAGATCACCGACGCCCTCTCCTGATTGATCCTGGCTACCAGCCTGGGAATGAGAGGAAACGGCGGAAACACATAAGCTAGTTTGAAGGTCCAAGGTGCTACTAGTGCATCCACTAGAGCCGCCTTGGGATCCCTGGATCTGGACCCGTAACAGGGAACTTTGAAGTTCTGACGAGAGGCCATTAGATCCATGTCTGGAATGCCCCACAGCTGAGTGACTAGGGCAAAGATTTCCGGATGGAGTTCCCACTCCCCCGGATGCCCTAAATCAGTAATTTCTCCCTCAGACAAAACCTCCCTGGCCCCCTCAGATTGGGTTAGGGGCCCTTCAGAGATATTAATATCAGCGTCGTCATGCTCTTCAGTAACTAAAACAGAGCATCCACGCTTACGCTGACAAGGGTTCATTTTGGCTAAAATGTTTTTGACAGAATTATCCATTACAGCCGTTAATTGTTGCATAGTAAGGAGTATTGGCGCGCTAGATGTACTAGGGGCCTCCTGAGTGGGCAAGACTCGTGTAGACGAAGGAGGGAATGATGCAGTACCATGCTTACTCCCCTCACTTGAGGAATCATCTTGGGCATCATTGTCATTATCACATAAATCACATTTATTTAAATGAATAGGAATTCTGGCTTCCCCACATTCAGAACACAGTCTATCTGGTAGTTCAGACATGTTAAACAGGCATAAACTTGATAAGAAAGTACAAAAAAACGTTTTGAAATAAAACCGTTACTGTCACTTTAAATTTTAAACTGAACACACTTTATTACTGCAATTGCGAAAAAACATGAAGGAATTGTTCAAAATTCACCAAACTTTCACCACAGTGTCTTAAAGCCTAGAAAATATTGCACACCAATTTTGGAAGCTTTAACCCTTAAAATAACGGAACCGGAGCCGTTTTAAGCTTTAACCCCTTTACAGTCCCTGGTATCTGCTTTGCTGAGACCCAACCAAACCCAAAGGGGAATACGATACCAAATGACGCCTTCAGAAGTCGTTTATAAGTATCAGAGCTCCTCTCACATGCGACTGCATGCCATGCCTCTCAAAAACAAGTGCGCAACACCGGCGCGAAAATGAGACTCTGCCTATGCTTTGGGAAAGCCCCTAAAGAATAAGGTGTCTAAAACAGTGCCTGCCGATATTATTATATCAAAATACCCAGAATAAATGATTCCTCAAGGCTAAATAAGTGTTAATATCAATCGATTTAGCCCAAAAAAAGTCTACAGTCTAAATAAGCCCTTGTGAAGCCCTTATTTACAATCGTAATAAACATGGCTTACCGGATCCCATAGGGAAAATGACAGCTTCCAGCATTACATCGTCTTGTTAGAATGTGTCATACCTCAAGCAGCAAAGGACTGCAAACTGTTCCCCCAACTGAAGTTAATTGCTCTCAACAGTCCTGTGTGGAACAGCCATGGATTTTAGTTACGGTTGCTAAAATCATTTTCCTCATACAAACAGAATTCTTCATCTCTTTTCTGTTTCTGAGTAAATAGTACGTACCAGCACTATTTGAAAATAACAAACTCTTGATTGAATAATGAAAAACTACAGTTAAACACTAAAAAACTCTAAGCCATCTCCGTGGAGATGTTGCCTGTACAACGGCAAAGAGAATGACTGGGGTAGGCGGAGCCTAGGAGGGATCATGTGACCAGCTTTGCTGGGCTCTTTGCCATTTCCTGTTGGGGAAGAGAATATCCCACAAGTAAGGATGACGCCGTGGACCGGACACACCTATGTTGGAGAAAATATGATAATTCAATGCATAATCCCAAATATGAAACTGACTGTCTGAAAATAAGGAAAGTTGAACATTCTGAGTCAAGGCAAATAAATGTTTGAATACATATATTTAGAACTTTATAAATAAAGTGCCCAACCATAGCTTAGAGTGTCACAGAAAATAAGACTTACTTACCCCAGGACACTCATCTACATGTTTGTAGAAAGCCAAACCAGTACTGAAACGAGAATCAGTAGAGGTAATGGTAAATATAAGAGTATATCGTCGATCTGAAAAGGGAGGTAAGAGATGAATCTCTACGACCGATAACAGAGAACCTTATGAAATAGACCCCGTAGAAGGAGATCACTGCATTCAATAGGCAATACTCTCTTCACATCCCTCTGACATTCACTGCACGCTGAGAGGAAAACCGGGCTCCAACTTGCTGCGGAGCGCATATCAACGTAGAATCTAGCACAAACTTACTTCACCACCTCCCTTGGAGGCAAAGTTTGTAAAACTGATTTGTGGGTGTGGTGAGGGGTGTATTTATAGGCATTTTAAGGTTTGGGAAACTTTGCCCCTCCTGGTAGGAATGTATATCCCATACGTCACTAGCTCATGGACTCTTGTTAATTACATGAAAGAAACATAATTTATGTAAGAACTTACCTGATAAATTAATTTCTTTCATATTGGCAAGAGTCCATGAGGCCCACCCTTTTTATGGTGGTTATGATTTTTTGTATAAAGCACAATTATTTCCAAATTAATTTTGTTGATGCTTTCTACTCCTTTCTTTATCACCCCACTACTTAGCTATTCGTTAAACTGAATTGTGGGTGTGGTGAGGGGTGTATTTATAGGCATTTTGAGGTTTGGGAAACTTTGCCCCTCCTGGTAGGATTGTATATCCCATACGTCACTAGCTCATGGACTCTTGCCAATATGAAAGAAATTAATTTTATCAGGTAAGTTCTTACATAAATTATGTTTTTTTGAGTTTCACCTGTATGATCCGAAATCAACATAAGAACAAAAACATGACCAACAAAATAAGTGATCATTAAAATTGTCCAATTTCAACAATAAAACAGACTGTTTTGCCAGACGTTGACCAAATTATTCAAAATTTAGGAACCAGCAAATCTAAAAAAAAAAAAAATAATCAAAAACCATGGATGCAATTCTTGGAACTATGGCTCCCTAGTTCCTCAGATTTGTAACATGTTATATAATATTGTTGAGGTACACTTATAAAAGACACATGCAATTAATTCCCAGGCTACTAAATTATTTGCTATGGCTCAAACAGCTTTCATTAAAGGGACAGTCTACTCCAGAATTTTTATAGTTTAAAAGATAGATAATCTCTTTATTACCCATTCCTCAGTTTTGCATAACAAGCACGGTTACATTAAATACCATTTTTACCTCTGTGTTTACCTTGTTTCTAAGCCTCTGCAGACTGCCCCCTATCTCAGTGCTTTTGACAGTCATGCATTTTAGCCAATCAGTGCTGACTCTTAAATAACTCCAAGGGAGTGAGCACAATGTTATCTATATGACACATGAACTAAGTGTATAACTGTGAAAAACTGTCAAAATGCTCTGAGATAAGAGGCAGTTAAACGGCTTAGACATTAGCATATAAGCTTACCTAGGTTTAGCTTTCCACAAATAATACCAAGAGAGCAAAGCAAATTTGATGATAAAAGTAAACTGGAAAGTTGTTTAAAATTGCATGCCCTACCTGAATCATGAAAGTTTAATTTTTGACTAGACTATCCCTTTCATAAACAATGTAATTATATGCAAATTCTACATTTTTATATAAACCTCAATAGGAAAATGGCAGCTTTTTAGAAAATAGAGAGCTAAAAAAGTAAATGTATGCTTACCTGATAAATTAATTTCTTTTACGATGACGAGTCCACGGATTTCATCCTTACTTGTGGGATATTAACCTCTTGCTAACAGGAAGTGGCAAAGAGCACCATAGCAGAGCTGTATATATAGCTCCTCCCTTCCCTCCACCCCCAGTCATTCGACCGAAGGTTTAGGAAGAGAAAGGAAAAGCCAAAGGTGCAGAGGTGACTGAAGTTTACAAAAAATAAATATAAAATAAATCTGTCTTAAAAGAACAGGGTGGGCCGTGGACTCGTCATATCGTAAAATAAATTAATGTATCAGGTAAGCATAAATTTACTTTTCTTTTACAAAGATATGACGAGTCCACGGATTTCATCCTTACTTGTGGGATACCAATACCAAAGCTATAGGACACGGATGAAACGGGAGGGACAAGACAGAGACCTAAACGGAAGGCCCCACTGCTTGAAGAACTTTCCTCCCAAAAACAGCCTCAGAAGAAGCAAAAGTATCAAATTTGGAAAAAGTATCAAATTTGGAAAAAGTATGAAGAGATGACCAAGTCGCACAGCCTTGCAAATCTGCTCAACAGAAGCATCATTTTTAAAAGCCCATGTGGAAGCCACAGCCCTAGTAGAATGAGCCGTAATTCTTTCAGGAGGCTGCTGTCCAGCAGTCTCATATGCCAGGCAGATGATACGCCTCAGCCAAAAAGAAAGAGGTAGCCGTAGCTTTCTGACCCCTACGCTTTCCAGAATAAACAATAAATAATGAAGATGATTGACGGAAATCCTTAGTTGCCTGTAAGTAAAACTTCAAGGCATGGACCACGTCCAGGTTATGCAACTTACGCTCTTTCTTAGAAGGATTAGGACACAAGGAAGGAACAACAATTTCCTGATTAATATTCTTATTTGAAACAAACTTAGGAAGAAATCCAGGTTTGGTACGCAAAACCACCTTATCAGAATGAAATATAAGATAAGGTGAATCACATTGTAACGCTGAAAGCTCAGAAACTCTTCGAGCAGAAGAAATAAACCAAAAACCAGAACTTTCCAAGATAACAACTTAATATCTATGGAATGCATGGGTTCAAACGGAACCCCTTGAAGAACTCGAAGAACTAAATTCAAACTCCAGGGAAGAGTAATTGGTCTAAATACAGGCTTAATTCTGAATAGAGCCTGACAAAAAGACTGAACATCTGCCAAACGTTTGTGAAGCAAAATTGACAAATCAGAAATCTGTCCCTTTAAGGAACTTGCTGATAACCCTTTCTCCAAACCATCTTGGAGAAAAGACAGAATCCTGGGAATCCTAACTTTACTCCATGAGTAACCCTTGGATTCACACCAATACAGATATTTACGCCATATCTTATGATAGATCTTTCTAGTTACAGGCTTACGAGCCTGTATCAAAGTACCAATGACCGAATCAGAGAATCCCAGCTTAGATAAAATCAAGTGTTCAATCTCCAAGCAGTCAGCTGCAGAGAATTTAGATTTGTATGTTGGAAAGGTCCTTGAATGAGAAGGTCCTGTCTCAAAGGAAGTTTCCACGGTGGCAGAGAGGACATGTCCACTAGATCTGCATACCAAGTCCTGCGTGGCCACGCAGGCGCTATCAGTATTACTGAAGCTCTCTCCTCTTTGATCCGAGCAATCACGCATGGAAGGAGAGGGAACGGTGGAAACACATAAGCTAGGCTGAACGACCAGGGCATCTATCAGTTCGGCCTGAGGATCCCTCGACCTGGATCTGTAACGTGGAAGTTTGGCATTCTGACGAGATGCCATCAGATCTAATTCCGGTCTGCCCCATTGTCAAATCAATGAGCCTAACACCTCCGGATGAAAAGTCTGACGACTTAGAAAATCCGCTTCCCAGTTCTCTACTCCTGGGATGTAGATTGCCGATAGATAGCAAGAGTGGGCCTCTGCCCATCAGATTATCTTTGATACTTCTATCATCGCTAAGGAACTCCTTGTTCCCCCCTGATGATTGATATACGCCACGGTCATATTGTCAGACTGGAATCTGATAAATTTGGCCGAGACCAACTGAGGCCACGCCTGAAGCGCATTGAATATTACTCTCAACTCCAGGATATTGATGGGAAGTAGACTCCGATCGAGTCCATACCCCCTGAGCCCTCAGGGAGTTCCAGACTGCTCCCCATCCTAACAGGCTGGCGTCTGTTGTCACTATCACCCATGAGGGTCTGCGGATGCATGTCCCCTGGGACAGATGATCCGGCGACAACCACCATAGAAGAGAGTCCCTTGTCTCCTGATCTAGATCTATTTGAGAAGACAAATTTGCATAATCTCCATTCCACTGTTTTAGCATGCTCAGTTGTAGAGGTCTGAGATGAAAACGAGCAAACGGAATGATGTCCATTGCCGCCACCATCAATCCAATTGCCTCCATGCACTGAGCCACTGACGGCCGAGGATTGGACTGAAGGGCTCGGCATGTATTCAGAATCTTTAACTTTCTGACGTCTGTCAAAAAGATCTTCATGGATAGAGAGTCGATTAGCGTCCCCAAGAAAGGAACCCTGGTCTGTGGAACTAAAACTCTTTTCTAGATTCACTTTCCACCCGTGAGTCCTTAGAAAGGACAGAACAATGTCGGTATGAGACTTTGTCAGCTGATAAGACGACGCCTAGATCAGAATATCGTCCAGATAGGGCGCCACTGCAATGCCCCGCGGTCTGAGAACCACCAGCAGAGACCCCAGAACCTTTGTGAAAATTCTGGGCGCCGTGGCCAGACCAAAAGGAAGAGCCACGAACTGAAAAGGTTTGTCCAGAAAGGCAAAACGGAGGAACTTGTGATGATCATTGTGGATAGGAACATGCAGATATGCATCCTTTAGATCCACGGTAGTCATAAATTGACCCTCCTGGATCAATGGAAGAATTGTACGAATAGTTTCCATCTTGAAAGATGGAACCCTGAGAAGCTTGTTTAGACTTTTGAGGTCTAAAATGGGTCGGAACGTTCCCTCCTTTTTGAGAACTACAAACAGATTTGAATAAAACCCCTGTCCCTGTATTGGAACGGGACAAATTACTCACATGGAAAAAAGCTCTCCTACACAATGTAAGAATGCCTCTTTATCTGGTCTACAGATAATCGAGAAAGAAGAAATCTTCCTCTGAGGGGAGAATTTCTGAACAACTAATACCCCTGAGACACAATTTCTAGTGTCCAGGGATCCTGAACATCTCTAATCCAAGCCTGGACAAAGAGAGAAAGTCTGCCCCCTACTAGATCCGGTCCCGGATCAGGGGCCGACCCTTCATGCTGACTTGGTAGCAGCAGCTGGTTTCTTGGATTGTTTACCTTTGTTCCAAGACTGGTTGGGTCTTCAAGTAGACTTGGTTTGGAAATAATTCCCTTCCTGTTTAGCGGAAGAGGGAGAGGGAACTCCCTTGAAATTTCGAAAGGAACGAAAATTACTCTGTCGCCCTCTCTGTTTGGACTTTTTATCCTGAGGGAGGAGATGACCCTTACCTCCCGTGATGTCAGAAATAATTTCCTTCAAGTCAGGCCCGAACAGGGTCTTCCCCTTGTAAGGAATAGCCAAAAGCTTAGACTTGGATGAAACATCCGCAGACCAAGACTTCAACCATAAAGCCCTGCGTGCCAAGATGGCAAAGCCTGAGCTCTTAGCCGCCAATTTAGTGATCTGCAGAGAAGCATCCGTAATAAACAAATTAGCTAACTTAAGAGCTTTAATCCGATCCTGTATCTCTTCCAGAGGAGTCTCCACCTTAAGAGACTCTTCCAGGGCATCAAACCAATAAGCGGCGGCGGTGGTAACTGTAACAATACAGGCCGCCGGTTGTACGTACATCTTCTTAAGGAGACCCTCCAGCTTCTTATCCATGGGGTCCTTAAAAGCACAACTATCCTCAATAGGGATAGTAGTCCGTTTGGCCAGGGTAGAGATGGCTCCATCAACCTTAGGAACCGTCTGCCAAGAATCACTAATAGCGTCAGCTATAGGGTACATTTTCTTAAAAATAGAAGGGGAGAATGGAATACCTGGCCTCTCCCATTCTTTAGCATGGATCTCCGAAGTTCTCTTAGGAACTGGAAAAACATCCGAGTAAGAAGGAACTTCCAAATATTTGTCCAACTTACTCAATTTTTCTGGAGGGACCACTATGGAGTAACAATCATCCAGAGTAACCAACACCTCCCTTAGTAATAGGCGAAGGTGTTCAAGCTTAAACCTGAAAGAGACGTCAGTCAGTCTCCCAGAATCAGAGAGTTTGCCTTCAGACAGGACCTCCATGCCCTGCAGTTCACTGCGGGAAGGTATGTCCTCAATCGCCATCAAAGAGTCAGAGGCTAAATTGACCACACAATTGTCTCTTCTTGTACGCTTGCCGTGCGATATAGGAAAATTAGATAACGCATCAGAAAGAGTAGAAGAAATCACTGCAGCAATGTCTTTTAATGTAAATGCGGCAGAAACTGGCAAAATACCTGGCACTGCTTGAGCGGGAGTTAAAGGCTGTGACGCTTGGGGAGAAAGCTGCGGCATACTCTGCATCTCATCTGTAGATTCTTGAGAAGCATCCGCTTTAGGCAATGATGTATCAAAAAAAAAAAATTGTCTTTATAGTGCAAAGCCCTCTGAACACATGAAGGGAAAAAAGGAACAGGAGGTTCCACAGGGGCATTCAAACACATAGAAAATGGAACAGTTTGAATTAAATCTGAATCCATTATTTGACAGAAAAATACAAAAACAACTTGTCTCTTTAAAAATAAATATTTTTAACTGTTAGAGAAACTAATTTCAGTACCCAGATACTCCGGATGGAACTTACTGCTTTAGCAAAGATCTTCGAACACAATAAAAATAGGGTAAATGCTTGGTAACTAGCAAAGTGCAAAACAATCAAACTTTGAAAAACTTCAGACACCAAAGGAAAAAAAAAAAACGGCATCACGCCTCAGCAGCTCTGCTGAGGCGCCTACCTGCCCCCTCGATCGACCAACAGACAAATCTGCCTCTAATTCCAGGTCCGGATCAGCCCTACGACGCTTCAGACCGCTTGCTTAGAAACCATGCGGTCATAGCGTCTCACAAACAGCACGTAACAGTAACTGGGACTTCCGGAAGTGAATATTGCGTGGCTTTTCTCCAGCCCCAGCGCGCCAAGGAAGTCCCGCCTGTCGTGGGCGTGATCTAAGCCCATAGAAATATTGCTATACGGACATATTGTCAGACCGGGGCAAGAGTATAATAAAGCCCACGCGGTCGTGTCGTATAGGAAACACTGTCATTAGCCCAAAATGTGAACCGGAGGCTCTGGCAATAAAAAGTGTACACAACATTCCCCAGCGTCAGCCAAAAAGCCCCTTGAGGCATATAAGTTAAATAACCATGAGCCCTGTAAGCGTTTCAGTTTTAAAGTAACACGCAGCAGGGAGAGTAACATAACAGTGTGGGTGCTACATAATCCTAAGAGAACCCACACTCTGCAGACAAGGAAGCCCTGTGAGAGCCCATGATCTGTCCCCAGCAGAACAAAAACGTACAGCCATATCTGAGATAGCACCCAGAAAAATAAAGACTGCACTTACCTCAATGTTGAGTAACAGCATGAAATGTCCCACAGGATCAAGAGGTATTCTCCCTCCAGCAGCTCTGTGGACACAGAAGGGCCTTAGTTACTATATGCTAAGACCATAATCCAGAAGTGCAGCACAAGTATGGGAGGCGCAGTAAGGCTAAAACCCTTCTTACAATGAAATAATTTTTCTATGGCTTAGGTGCTCTAGAGTTGCATTTTACATTTTATTTAATTTGCTCAAAATGGTTTGTGTTACATATGAGAGCTTATTTGTTAGGGCAGAGAAATAAATGTCACACTTTAAAGGAGGGTACAATGTTAATATAATACCAATTAAGGTCTATAATACTAAAGGAAAAATATAGATCTATTGTGATATAAAACATACATGTGGTCAGGCATATTATGTGATTATATGTAGAATAGAGACTATTAAAATACATGTATCCTGCTTATGTTTTTTATGTGGGTATATTATATTGTTGTACATATTGTGATTATTTTATTTTGAGGTGTATAACAAATGTTTTTATTGTGATTGTTATATTACTGTTTTCCATTTTTTATTTTTTAATCTTAATTTGAAGGGTTACAAGGTTATTGCTATTGTCTATTTTGGGTATGGCAATGGTATGGAGGTTAATACAGGGATATTTATTCTTATTTGGGATTTGCTCAAAATGGTTTGTGTTACATATGAGAGCTTTGTATATAGGGGTTTCCATGCCTACCAACTGCTGACCTGTGCAACAGGTGTTCACACTTTAGAAATTAATTAGCCTATCAGATTTAGTTTTATGTGTTTTATTGTCTTTATAAAGCAAGTGTTGTTAACATTTTAACATAGCCTGAGGAAACAGCCTGTGGTGGCTAAGAAACATGTCGCTGTTTTTAAAATAAAAGTTTTTAAATATACACTTGCTTTATCACAATTATTCTGCTCCTGTTTGGGGGCAGAGCGTGTGTGCTAGTTCTATCTTCCAAAGTGGTGATTTTCTGCATCCTGCAAATTGGATTCCACAGTCCACTGGGCAGCTGAGAGGTCCCAGTACTGCTGATATTGCACCTGGTGGTGCTTTGTTTCCTGTAAGTACAACCTTGAATCCTTTTTTATCTGGTGTACAAACGTTACTGGGCTATATGTGTGTGCCTTTTTTGCCCTTATAGGCATCATAGGATAGGCCCTCGCCAAGGATCATCTCTATCTGGCTGGAGACACCAGTGAGCTGGACCACTGTTTGATGTTCCATGCTGCCACAATAGCACCATTTGGGTGCACTACGCTTGTGAGTATATTTCCTATCCTGCTGATGTTTTGTATCCGACTGCCGTGACGTTACTAGGCCATGTTGGCGCCTCTGTGCTTCTTTCTCTTATAGAAGGCTAAAACCCCATCAGTTCCCATTGCTCTAAAGCCACCTGTAGCTCTACTTTAGAGGCTGACCAGGAATACGGCTACACTCTATAGTAAAATAGCACACTTTGGTACCATTTTAAAAATAATAAACTCTTGATTGAAGAATCTAAACTAACACCTCACTTTACCTCTTCCTATCACCAACACAGGCAAAGAGAATGACTGGAGTGGGAGGGAAGGGAGGAGCTATATATACAGCTCTGTTGTGGTGCTCTTTGCCTCCTCCTGCTGACCAGGAGGCGATATTCCAAAAGTAAGGATGAAATTTGTGGACTCATCGCATCTTGTAAAAGAAATAAACTCTTGATTGAAGAATCTTTTTCTAACACCTCACTTTAGCACTTCCTATAACTAACGTAGGCAAAGAGAATGACTAGAGTGGGAGGGAAGGGAGGATCTATATATA
>NW_026511235.1:0-27500 GCF_027579735.1 Bombina bombina | reverse complement strand
AAGATGCCAAAGAAATGGCAGAGGCCTTCTGACCTTTCCTAGAACCGGAAAAGATAACAAATAGACTAGAAGTCTTTCGGAAATTTTTAGTAGCTTCAACATAATATTTCAAAGCTCTAACTACATCCAAAGAATGCAACGATCTTTCCTTAGAATTCTTAGGATTAGGACACAATGAAGGAACCACAATTTCTCTACTAATGTTGTTAGAATTCACAACCTTAGGTAAAAATTTAAAAGAAGTTCGCAACACCGCCTTATCCTGATGAAAAATCAGAAAAGGAGACTCACAAGAAAGAGCAGATAATTCAGAAACTCTTCTGGCAGAAGAGATGGCCAAAAGGAACAAAACTTTCCAAGAAAGTAATTTAATGTCCAGCGAATGCATAGGTTCAAACGGAGGAGCTTGAAGAGCCCCCAGAACCAAATTCAAACTCCAAGGAGGAGAAATTGACTTAACAGGTTTTATACGAACCAAAGCTTGTACAAAACAATGAATATCAGGAAGACTAGCAATCTTTCTGTGGAAAAGAACAGAAAGAGCAGAGATTTGTCCTTTCAAGGAACTTGCAGACAAACCTTTATCCAAACCATACTGAAGAAACTGTAAAATTCTAGGAATTCTAAAAGAATGCCAAGAAAAATGATGAGAAAAACACCAAGAAATGTAAATCTTCCAGACTCTATAATATATCTTCCTAGATACAGATTTACAAGCCTGTAACATAGTATTAATCACAGAGTCAGAGAAACCTCTATGACTGAGAATCAAGCGTTCAATCTCCATACCTTCAAATTTAAGGATTTGAGATCCTGATGGAAAAAAGGACCTTGCGATAGAAGGTCTGGTCTTAACGGAAGAGTCCACGGTTGGCAAGTGGCCATCCGGACAAGATCCGCATACCAAAACCTGTGAGGCCATGCTGGAGCCACCAGCAGAACAAACGAGCACTCCTTTAGAATCTTGGAAATCACTCTTGGAAGAAGAACTAGAGGCGGAAAGATATAGGCAGGATGATACTTCCAAGGAAGTGACAATGCATCCACTGCCTCCGCCTGAGGATCCCTGGATCTGGACAGATACCTGGGAAGTTTCTTGTTTAGATGAGAAGCCATCAGATCTATTTCTGGAAGTCCCCACATTTGAACAATCTGAAGAAATACCTCTGGGTGAAGAGACCATTCGCCCGGATGTAACGTTTGGCGACTGAGATAATCCGCTTCCCAATTGTCTATACCTGGGATATGAACCGCAGAAATTAGACAGGAGCTGGATTCCGCCCATACCAGTATTCGAGATACTTCTTTCATAGCCAGAGGACTGTGAGTCCCTCCTTGATGATTGACATATGCCACGGTTGTGACATTGTCCGTCTGAAAACAAATGAACGACTCTCTCTTTAGAAGAGGCCATGACTGAAGAGCTCTGAAAATTGCACGGAGTTCCAAAATGTTGATTGGTAATCTCACCTCCTGAGATTCCCAAACCCCTTGTGCTGTCAGAGACCCCCAAACAGCTCCCCAACCTGTCAGACTTGCATCTGTTAAAATCACAGTCCAGGTCGGAAGAACAAAAGAAGCCCCCTGAACTAAACGATGGTTGTCTGTCCACCACGTCAGAGAGTGTCGTACAATCGGTTTTAAAGATATTAATTGAGATATCTTTGTATAATCCCTGCACCACTGGTTCAGCATACAGAGCTGAAGAGGTCGCATGTGAAAACGAGCAAAGGGGATCGCGTCCGATGCAGCAGTCATAAGACCTAGAATTTCCATGCATAAGGCTACCGAAGGGAATGATTGAGACTGAAGGTTTCGACAAGCAGAAACCAATTTTAGACGTCTCTTGTCTGTCAGAGACAGAGTCATGGACACTGAATCTATCTGGAAACCTAAAAAGGTTACCCTTGTCTGAGGAATCAATGAACTTTTTGGTAAATTGATCCTCCAACCATGTTCTCGAAGAAACAATACAAGTCGATTCATATGAGATTCTGCTAAATGTGAAGACTGAGCAAGTACCAAGATATCGTCCAAATAAGGAAATACCACAATACCCTGTTCTCTGATTACAGACAGAAGGGCACCGAGAACCTTTGTAAAAATCCTTGGAGCTGTTGCTAGGCCAAACGGCAGAGCCACACACTGGTAATGCTTGTCTAGGAAAGAGAATCTCAGAAACTGATAGTGATCTGGATGAATCGGAATATGCAGATATGCATCCTGTAAATCTATTGTGGACATATAATGCCCTTGCTGAACAAAAGGCAGAATAGTCCTTATAGTTACCATTTTGAATGTTGGTATCCTTACATAATGATTCAATATTTTTAAAACCAGAACTGGTCTGAAGGAATTCTCCTTCTTTGGTACAATGAAGAGATTTGAGTAAAACCCCAGCCCCTGGCATAATTACTCCAGCCAACTCTAGATCTGAAACACATTTCAGAAATGCTTGAGCCTTCACTGGATTTACTGGGACACGGGAAAGAAAAAATCTTCTTGCAGGAGGCCTTATCTTGAAGCCTATTCTGTACCCTTGTGAAACAATGTTCTGAATCCAAAGATTGTGAATCGAATTGATCCAAATTTCTTTGAAAAATCGTAATCTGCCCCCTACCAGCAGGGCTGGAATGAGGGCCGCACCTTCATGTTGACTCGGGAGCTGGCTTTGGCTTTCTAAAAGGCTTGGATTTATTCCAGACTGGAGATGGTTTCCAAACTGATACCGCTCCTGTAGGGGAAGGATCAGGCTTTTGTTCCTTATTGTGACGAAAGGAACAAAAACGATTAGTAGGCCTAAATTTACCTTTAGATTTTTTATCCTGTGGTAAAAAAGTTCCTTTCCCCCCAGTAACAGTTGAAATAATAGAATCCAACTGTGAACCAAATAATTTATTACCCTGGAAAGAAAGGGAAAGCAAAGTTGACTTGGAAGACATATCAGCATTCCAAGTTTTAAGCCATAAAGCTCTTCTAGCTAAAATAGCTAGAGACATATACCTGACATCAACCCTAATGATATCAAAGATGGCATCACAAATAAATTAGCATGTTGAAGAAGATTAACAATGCTATGAGAATTATGATCTGTTACTTGTTGCGCTAAAGCTTCCAACCAAAAAGTTGAAGCTGCAGCAACATCTGCTAAAGATATAGCAGGTCTAAGAAGATTACCTGAACATAAGTAAGCTTTTCTTAGAAAGGATTCAATTTTCCTATCTAAAGGATCCTTAAAGGAAGTACTATCTGCCGTAGGAATAGTAGTACGTTTAGCAAGAGTAGAGATAGCCCCATCAACCTTAGGGATTTTGTCCCAAAACTCTAATCTGTCAGATGGCACAGGATATAATTGCTTAAAACGTTTAGAAGGAGTAAATGAATTACCCAAATTATTCCATTCCCTGGAAATTACTTAGCATCAGGGACAGGAAAAACTTCTGGAGTAACTACAGGAGATTTAAAAACCTTATTTAACGTTTAGATTTAGTATCAAGAGGACCAGATTCCTCTATTTCTAATGCAATTAAGACTTCTTTAAGTAAAGAACGAATAAATTCCATTTTGAATATATATGAAGATTTATCAGCATCAACCTCTGAAACAGAATCCTCTGAACCAGAGGAATCATTATCAGAATCAGAATGATGATGTTCATTTAAAAATTCATCTGAAAAATGAGAAGTTTTAAAAGACCTTTTACGTTTACTAGAAGGAGGAATAACAGACATAGCCTTCTTAATGGATTTAGAAACAAAAACAGAATTTATGTTTACCTGATAAATTACTTTCTCCAACGGTGTGTCCGGTCCACGGCGTCATCCTTACTTGTGGGATATTCTCTTCCCCAATAGGAAATGGCAAAGAGCCCAGCAAAGCTGGTCACATGATCCCTCCTAGGCTCCGCCTACCCCAGTCATTCGACCGACGTTAAGGAGGAATATTTGCATAGGAGAAACCATATGATACCGTGGTGACTGTAGTTAAAGAAAATAAATTATCAGACCTGATTAAAAAACCAGGGCGGGCCGTGGACCGGACACACCGTTGGAGAAAGTAATTTATCAGGTAAACATAAATTCTGTTTTCTCCAACATAGGTGTGTCCGGTCCACGGCGTCATCCTTACTTGTGGGAACCAATACCAAAGCTTTAGGACACGGATGAAGGGAGGGAGCAAATCAGGTCACCTAAATGGAAGGCACCACGGCTTGCAAAACCTTTCTCCCAAAAATAGCCTCAGAAGAAGCAAAAGTATCAAACTTGTAAAATTTGGTAAAAGTGTGCAGTGAAGACCAAGTCGCTGCCCTACATATCTGATCAACAGAAGCCTCGTTCTTGAAGGCCCATGTGGAAGCCACAGCCCTAGTGGAATGAGCTGTGATTCTTTCAGGAGGCTGCCGTCCGGCAGTCTCGTAAGCCAATCTGATGATGCTTTTAATCCAAAAAGAGAGAGAGGTAGAAGTTGCTTTTTGACCTCTCCTTTTACCAGAATAAACAGCAAACAAGGAAGATGTTTGTCTAAAATCCTTTGTAGCATCTAAATAGAATTTTAGAGCGCGAACAACATCCAAATTGTGCAACAAACGTTCCTTCTTCGAAACTGGTTTCGGACACAGAGAAGGCACGACTATCTCCTGGTTAATGTTTTTGTTAGAAACAACTTTTGGAAGAAAACCAGGTTTAGTACGTAAAACCACCTTATCTGCATGGAACACCAGATAAGGAGGAGAACACTGCAGAGCAGATAATTCTGAAACTCTTCTAGCAGAAGAAATTGCAACCAAAAACAAAACTTTCCAAGATAATAACTTAATATCAACGGAATGTAAGGGTTCAAACGGAACCCCCTGAAGAACTGAAAGAACTAAGTTGAGACTCCAAGGAGGAGTCAAAGGTTTGTAAACAGGCTTGATTCTAACCAGAGCCTGAACAAAGGCTTGAACATCTGGCACAGCTGCCAGCTTTTTGTGAAGTAACACAGACAAGGCAGAAATCTGTCCCTTCAAGGAACTTGCAGATAATCCTTTTTCCAATCCTTCTTGAAGGAAGGATAGAATCTTAGGAATCTTAACCTTGTCCCAAGGGAATCCTTTAGATTCACACCTATCGAACCAGAAACACGCGGCTGTAGTGACAGGGACAATGCATGAAATTGGTTGTAGAAGGTAACCCTGCTTTACAAACATCTTTTTAAGTAAACCTTCTAATTTTTTATCCATAGGATCTTTGAAAGCACAACTATCTTCTATGGGAATAGTGGTGCGTTTGTTTAAAGTGGAAACCGCTCCCTCGACCTTGGGGACTGTCTGCCATAAGTCCTTTCTGGGGTCGACCATAGGAAACAATTTTTTAAATATGGGGGGAGGGACGAAAGGTATACCGGGCCTTTCCCATTCTTTATTTACAATGTCCGCCACCCGCTTGGGTATAGGAAAAGCTTCTGGGAGCCCCGGGACCTCTAGGAACTTGTCCATTTTACATAGTTTCTCTGGGATGATCAAATTCTCACAATCATCCAGAGTGGATAATACCTCCTTAAGCAGAGCGCGGAGATGTTCCAACTTAAATTTAAATGTAATCACATCGGGTTCAGCTTGTTGAGAAATTTTCCCTGAATCTGAAATTTCTCCCTCAGACAAAACCTCCCTGGCCCCATCAGACTGGTGTAGGGGCATTTCAGAACCATTATCATCAGCGTCGTCATGCTCTTCAGTATCTAAAACAGAGCAGTCGCGCTTATGCTGATAAGTGGGCATTTTGGCTAAAATGTTTTTGATAGAATTATCCATTACAGCCGTTAATTGTTGCATAGTAAGGAGTATTGGCGCGCTAGATGTACTAGGGGCCTCCTGAGTGGGCAAGACTCGTGTAGACGAAGGAGGGAATGATGCAGTACCATGCTTACTCCCCTCACTTGAGGAATCATCTTGGGCATCATTTTCATTGTCACATAAATCACATTTATTTAAATGAGAAGGAACCCTGGCTTCCCCACATTCAGAACACAGTCTATCTGGTAGTTCAGACATGTTAAACAGGCATAAACTTGATAACAAAGTACAAAAAACGTTTTAAAATAAAACCGTTACTGTCACTTTAAATTTTAAACTGAACACACTTTATTACTGCAATTGCGAAAAAATATGAAGGAATTGTTCAAAATTCACCAAAATTTCACCACAGTGTCTTAAAGCCTTAAAAGTATTGCACACCAAATTTGGAAGCTTTAACCCTTAAAATAACGGAACCGGAGCCGTTTTTAACTTTAACCCCTTTACAGTCCCTGGTATCTGCTTTGCTGAGACCCAACCAAGCCCAAAGGGGAATACGATACCAAATGACGCCTTCAGAAAGTCTTTTCTATGTATCAGAGCTCCTCACACATGCAACTGCATGTCATGCCTCTCAAAAACAAGTGCGCAACACCGGCGCGAAAATGAGGCTCTGCCTATGATTAGGGAAAGCCCCTAAAGAATAAGGTGTCTAAAACAGTGCCTGCCGATATAATTTTACCAAAATACCCAGATTAAATGATTCCTCAAGGCTAAATAAGTGTAATATATGAATCGATTTAGCCCAGAAAAAGTCTACAGTCTTAATAAGCCCTTGTGAAGCCCTTATTTACTATCTTAATAAACATGGCTTACCGGATCCCATAGGGAAAATGACAGCTTCCAGCATTACATCGTCTTGTTAGAATGTGTCATACCTCAAGCAGCAAGAGACTGCTCACTGTTCCCCCAACTGAAGTTAATTCCTCTCAACAGTCCTGTGTGGAACAGCCATGGATTTTAGTAACGGTTGCTAAAATCATTTTCCTCATACAAACAGAAATCTTCATCTCTTTTCTGTTTCAGAGTAAATAGTACATACCAGCACTATTTTAAAATAACAAACTCTTGATTGAATAATAAAAACTACAGTTAAACACTAAAAAACTCTAAGCCATCTCCGTGGAGATGTTGCCTGTACAACGGCAAAGAGAATGACTGGGGTAGGCGGAGCCTAGGAGGGATCATGTGACCAGCTTTGCTGGGCTCTTTGCCATTTCCTGTTGGGGAAGAGAATATCCCACAAGTAAGGATGACGCCGTGGACCGGACACACCTATGTTGGAGAAATCTCTTATGTTAACAGGAACACTGAGTATTAGATGTTGATGGAACAGCAACAGGCAATGTAACATTACTAAAGGAAATATTATCTGCATTAACAAGTTTGTCATGACATTCATTACAAACAACAGCTGGAGGAACAGATACCACAAGTTTACAGCAAATACACTTAACTTTGGTAGATCCAGCATCAGGCAGCGATTTTCCAGAAGTATCTTCTGATTCAGGGTCAATCTGAGACATCTTGCAATATGTAAGAGAAAAAACAACATATAAAGCAAAATTGATCAAATTCCTTAAATGACAGTTTCAGGAATGGGAAAAAATGCCAGTGAACAAGCTTCTAGCAACCAGAAGCAAATAAACAATGAGACTTAAATAATGTGGAGACAATAATGACGCCCATATTTTTTAGCGCCAAAAATGACGCCACATCCGGTAACGCCGACACTTTTGGCGCAAAAACTTCAAAAATGACGCAACTTCCGGTGACAAGTATGACGCCGGAAATAACAAAGAAAATTTTTGGCGCCAAAAAAGTCTGCGCCAAGAATGACGCAATAAAATGAAGCATTTTCAGCCCCCGCGAGCCTAACAGCCCACAGGGAAAAAAGTCAAATTTTAAGGTAAGAAAAAAATTGAATATTCAAATGCATTATCCCAAATAATGAAACTGACTGTCTGAAATAAGGAATATTGAACATCCTGAATCAAGGCAAATAAATGTTTAAACACAAATATTTAGAACTTTATATAAAAGTGCCCAACCATAGCTTAGAGTGTCACAAAAATAAGACTTACTTACCCCAGGACACTCATCTACATGTAGTAGAAAGCCAAACCAGTACTGAAACGAGAATCAGTAGAGGTAATGGTATATATAAGAGTATATCGTCGATCTGAAAAGGGAGGTAAGAGATGAATCTCTACGACCGATAACAGAGAGCCTATGAAATAGACCCCGTAGAAGGAGATCATTGAATTCAAATAGGCAATACTCTTCACATCCCTCTGACATTCACTGCACACTGAGAGGAAAACCGGGCTCCAACCTGCTGCGGAGCGCATATCAACGTAGAATTTAGCACAAACTTACTTCACCACCTCCACGGGAGGCAAAGTTTGTAAAACTGATTTGTGGGTGTGGTGAGGGGTGTATTTATAGGCATTTTGAGGTTTGGGAAACTTTGCCCCTCCTGGTAGGAATGTATATCCCATACGTCACTAGCTCATGGACTCTTGCTAATTACATGAAAGAAATTGTATGTTCTAACTAAATCACAAAATATTTTTTTTGGGGTTCATGTCTCTTTAATGCTTATTTTCAAGATCAGTAATATGCTTTATGATTTGGTTTCTTTTTACTTACCAAATAAAAATCAGGAAAGCTTTCTTCTTAAAATGGACAGTAAAGTCAAAATTACACCTGAACATGGTATTCTGATAATGCACATCATTTTATACAACTTTCAAATTTACATGTGTTATCAAATGTGCTTTGTTCTCTTGCTATCCTTTGTTGACTAAATCTAGAACGGTTTACAGGCCCTCAAGAGAGTGCATATCTTTAGCACTCTATGGCAGCAGTGTTTTGCAACATTGTTTGTAGCAATGTTATACACTGCTGCCATAGACTGCTAAAGAGCATACCTATGTTTACTTTTCAACAAAGAATAGCAGAACAAAGCAAATATGAATAAGTAAATTGGAAAGTTATTCAAAAATTGTATCTCCTATCTAAACAATGAAAGTTTAATTTTGACTTTACTTTCCCTTTAAGATATCTTAGTGGGAAAACCAAAAAGGTTCTCATTCATGGAGGAGATCTAAATTAAGTCTTGGAGGTATAACCTTAAACCAATTCCTAGTAATCATGAATTTAATAGTAATACTGCTTCATTGGCCAAGGCCTTTAGGGATCGCATGACTCCCTTCGGGAGACAGACCACTATCTACTCTAAGGGCTCCATTTATCAAAGCTTCAACGCTCAATCCACCTGTGTCTGTGCATCAGATTTAATTCAGCTTTTAGATTTATGAAGGTATGCACCCTTTTAAAAACAATGTTTTTTTCCTGTGCCCGGATTTAATAACGATATATATTTGCTTCAGATCAATTTCATATATTTTCTGCCCGTATTAAGCCAAATCCGATTAAAGGAATAGCCTAGTCAAAATTAAACGTTCATGATTCGAATAGAGCATGCAATTTTAAGCAACTTTCTAATTTACTCCTATTAACAATTTTTCTTCGTTCTCTTGGTATCTTTATATGAAAAAGCAAGATGTAAGCTTAGGAGCCAGCCCACTTACTGATTGGTGTCTAAATGTAGCCACCAATCAGCAAGTGCAACCCAGGTGTTGAACCACAAATGGGCCGGCTCCTAAGCTTACATTCAAATAAAGATACCAAGAAAACAAAGAAAGTGATAATAGGAGTAAATTAGAAAGTTGCTTAAAATTACATACATACTCTATCTGAATCATAAGATTAATTTTGACTAGACTATTCCTTTAAGTTCTTAAAGTTATCACACTGTGTATTCAAAGTCGCATTTAAAAATCCATCTGGATATCAAATGTGTATTTGGCACCTGCTTTGTCGTCAACTTCATGGAAAATAGTCAAAAAATCTGAATAAAATTAGTCACAAAAGAGCCAAATAGGTGTAGAATGAATGTGTATTCTAAGCATGTCTACAATCAAATTCCACGGAAAACAACAGACTGTCTGGAAGTCATAATGAATATAAGTTGGGACATATAAATCAATTATTAATTTTATATGTACTTGGGAATGGAAGTATTGCTATGTAAAGCTGCAGTGACCCTTCTTCTTAGAAGACAATGCCTTGCTTTACAGCGAAGGGAAGAGATTATCCGACAAAGACTGTGTATAAGGCTGTCAATTTTTTTTTTTGCCTCCTTGTGGTCTTAAAGCTCTAACAGACAATGAGATATTGCAGAGGTTCCCGGCTGTCAAGGCAATAAATTCTGATGCTGTTTGACCACATACAGAACTATTTGGAGTCAGTTACCTTCAGAACTAGTATGCTGAAAATTGGTGCCTGTTCTACATTTAATGGCTACCGGGTCATTCCAATCTGTGTCCAGTGTTGTGGTATGTATGAGTCAACCTACATTCTCCAGACACCTATGGAATGTGCTAGACGCTTTGTAATAGATATTTCAGCATCAAGTTTGCCTCCCTAAAACACCCAAGGATTGTCATTTTGTTGGCATTCCAAAATGTATTATCTGCTATAGACTGCACAAATATTGCTTTGAGACCACCAAGGTCTCATCACTTATTCACATCTAGTCTAGCTTGTAATTTATCGATCTGCGCAAACTAATGTGCCCAATTTGACACTAAGATATCCAATGATAATTTTATAAATGTTGGCATCTGACACTAATTCTGAGGGTTTAAAGTGATACGATATTGAATTCTCATAATTCCTATTCGAAGTTTAATGATCTATTGTGTGACTCTTGTGTGTTAGATTGAGCTCTGGATGCGCAGATCCAGGACAGCTTGTGGTTTGATCATGCCTCTGATCTGGGAGCCTCCAAACTCAAGGATCTACATAATTTTCCTTGCTCTGACCCAGAGACTAATAAAATTAGCTCTGGAAATTCAGGAATTTTTTTAATTTTCAATGACAGAGATCAATTGTGAGTCAATACTCTTTGGCCATCCCTTAAGGCATACCTGTGAGGTTCTTTTATTAAAATGTGCTGTGAAAGTTTGAACGGTCCAGAGAGCGATACTAGAGCAATATTACTGTATATTTCCACCACCCGAGATTCAAAGCCAACAGAATACAAGTGGAAAACTAGCCACTGAAACGGAGATCAAGGCTTCCTTGCATAGATTTTTTACCATAAATGCAACAGAGTTAGATTTCCTCTTAGCTAGCAAATTAAGGTACATATAACTAATAAGATCAGTAAGGAGACAGATGTACTCACTTAAAGGATCCCATGGGCGCCAAGCCAGATTTACCGCACGGCTATTGGCTAAGAGGTGAAAATGTCAATTCTTGCCGAAATTTTTTTTTAGCCGTGGGCTGCCATAACAGCTAAGAACAGCGATCGGTTAAAACAAATAAAGTTGCTTTCTACATGAAGTATCTTATACTTCATGAATGAAAGTCCCCTTTATTTGTTTCAAAAGTAAATCTTAGCGTTTGTAAAATGCTAGGATTTACTTTCACTTTAATGGTACTTTCTCAAAGGGGTATTTTCAAGTAGAGTTTTTGAAAGCCTAGATGCTAACTATTCCTAAAACAGGCAAAGATCCCACACACTTTCAAAGTTACAGTCCACTTCCATTCACCAATGTAGACATTAAAGGGACACTGAACCCAAATTTTTTCTTTCGTGATTCAGATAGAGCATGAAATTTTAAGCAACTTTCTAGTTTACTCCTATTATTAAATTTTCTTCATTCTCTTGGTATCTTTATTTAAAAAGCAAGAATGTAAGTTTAGATGCCGGCCCATTTTTGGTGAACAACCTGGGTTGTTCTTGCTGATTGGTGGATAAATTCATCCACCAATAAAAAAAGTGCTGTCCAGAGTTCTGAACTAATAAAAAAAAGCTTAGATACCTTCTTTTTCAAATAAAGATAGCAAAAGAACGAAGAAAAATTGATAATAGGAGTAAATTAGAAAGTTGCTTAAAATTGCATGCTCTAATCACAAAAGAAAAAATTTGGGTTCAGTGTCCCTTTAAGGTTTAGTACTTCCAAAGAACTGCAGTGCACTTTTGCCCCTATGACACGTGTCATTGAAACTGGATTTCTTACCCCATGGTTGGCAGGGTATACCAAAAGCCCAAATATTCTTTTGGCAGTAAAATTGTTTTTGCAAGAAACTGGCTGACAGATTGCACTTCCTCTTAGGCCCAAAGTTAGGAATATATTTGCTTATATTAAAGATATAGCAGAATATAATTTCTTAATCTTAGATAGATGGGACATATACAACTTTTGGAGGTTGAGAGCAAAAGATTAGGAATTAGCCTGATTGACCCAGAACAAGCAGGACTGGGACCTACATAACAACTAAAGTGTGGAGAAGTATAAGGGGGCAAATAGTCTATGTAGTTCCTTTTCTTACTATAGCATTTTTGTTACTCACAATGGGGCACTGTTATGTGTCAGTTTGACTACACAATTCTTTTCCCAGGATCTTACTTTATGACTGTCCAGGAACTTCATCAACGCATTGTTTTGTTTTTACCCCCAGAGATATGTTAAAAATTATATTTAACTTCAATGTCCATTAAAATTGAATGCATTGTGCCAGGGTACCATTAAACTAAGGAACCAGTCACAAATATAAGGACCCTGTTAAACTTTTAAGACCAAAAATTTGTAGAATTATCTAAGCAACAAAAACCCAGAGAGAGAATTGAAGGAGCTGTGACACTGGCTACCAAAAATTGTCAAAATTCTGTTGTAAATCCTAAGAGAATATCAAGTTTATACTTCTACAATCCAGAAAATATTACTTTAAACATTTATACAATCCTGCTCATCTCATCCATTGTGCGCTCAATCAATTACATGAAACAAACTTTAGCTACAATTATACAAGATAAATTTGACACTTTGTCCTTACTCTGGAAGATTGGCATGTCCAGAAAAATGTAATAGACGCAAGCTGTCTGCAGGAGTGGATACCACTTTAGAGGTCTCAGGACTGGTCTCTGAATCTACATAAAGAGGAAAAAAATATTTAAAATCTCTTAAAATGTCCTAAAAAACACCAAAAAAAACACAACAGAAGTAGATTTTCAAAACTATGCATGTTCAACCGCCATACAAACACAATCCAACTACTCCCAAAAAAAGGAAATTTATGCTTACCTGATAAATTGATTTCTTCTACAATACGACGAGTCCACGGATTTCATCCTTACTTGTGGGATATTATCCTCCCGCTAACAGGAAGTGGCAAAGAGCACCACAGCAGAGCTGTATATATAGCTCCTCCCTTCCCCTCCAGTTATTCGACCGAAGGTTATAGGAAGAGAAAGGAAAAACTAAAAGGTGCAGAGGTGACTCAAGTTGTAAATAATAAAAAAATATAATCTGTCTTAAATTGACAGGGATGGCCGTGGACTCATCGTATCGTAGAAGAAATCAATTTATCAGGTAAGCATAAATTTCCTTTTCTTCTACAAGATACGATGAGTCCACGGATTTCATCCTTACTTGTGGGATACAATACCAAACCAACAGGACACGGATGAAAGGGAGGGACAAGACAGAGACCTAAACGGAAGGCACCACTGCTTGGAGAACTTTGCTCCAAAAACAGCCTCAGAAGAAGCAAAAGTATCAAATTTGTAAAATTTGGAAAAAGTATGAAGGGACGACTAAGTCGCAGCCTTACAAATCTGTTCAACAGATGCATCGTTTTTAAAGGCCCATGTGGAAGCCACAGCCCTAGTAGAATGAGCAGTAATTCTTTCAGGAGGCTGCTGTCCAGCAGTCTCATATACCAGACGGATGATACTTCTCAGCCAAAAAGAAAGAGAGAGGTAGCCGTAGCTTTCTGACCCCTACGCTTTCCAGAATAAACAATGAATAATGAAGAAGATAGTCAGAAGTCCTTAGTTGCCTGTAAGTAAAACTTTAAGACACGGACCACATCCAAATTATGTAACATACGCTCCTTCTTAGAAGAAGGGTTAAGACATAAGGAAGGAACAACAATTTCCTGATTAATATTCTTATTTGAGACAACCTTAGAAAGAAATCCAGGTTTGGTACGTAACGCCACCTTATCAGAATGAAAAATGAGATAAGGTGAATCACACTAACGCTGAAAGCTCAGAAACTCTTCGAGCAGAAGAAATAGCAACCAAAAACAGAACTTTCCAAGATAACAATTTAATATCTATGGAATGCATGGGTTCAAACAGAACCCCTTGAATAACACGAAGAACTAAGTTCAAACTCCAGGGAGGAGTAATTGGTCTAAAGACAGGCTTAATTCTGGTTAGTGCCTGACAAAAAGACTGAACATCTGGTACATCTGCCAAACGTTTGTGAAACAAAATTGACAACGCAGAAATTTGTCCCTTTAAGGAACTCGCTGATAAGCCTTTCTCCAATCCTTCTGGGAGAAAAGATAGAATCCTAGGAATCCTAACTTTACTCCATGAGTAACCTTTGGATTCACACCAATAAAGATATTTACGCCATATCTTATGATAGATTTTTCTAGTGACAGGCTTTCTGGCCTGTATTAAAGTACTGATAACTGAATCAGAGAATCCTTGCTTCGATAAAATCAAGCGTTCAACCTCCACGCAGTCAGCTGCAGAGCAATAAGATTTGGATGTTGGAAAGGACCTTGAATGAGAAGGTCCTGTCTCAAAGGCAGTTCCACGGTGGCAGAGAGGACATGTCCACTAGATCCGCATACCAAGTTCTGCGTGGCCACGCAGGCGCTATCAGGATTACTGAAGCTCTCTCCTGTTTGATTTGAGCAATCACGCGTGGAAGGAGAGGAAACGGTGGAAACACATAAGCTAGGCTGAACAATCAAGGCACTGCCAAGGCATCTATCAGTTCGGCCTGTGGATCCCTCGACCTGGATCCGTATCTTGGAAGCTTGGCATTCTGTCGAGATGCACTCAGATCCTATTCCGGTCTGCTCCATCGGAGAATCAATGAGGCAAATACCTCCGGGTGAAGTTCCCACTCCCCCGGATGAAAAGTCTGTCGACTTAGAAAATCCGCTTCCCAGTTCTCTACTCCTGGGATGTAGATTGCTGACAGATGACAAGAGTGGGCCTCCGCCCAATGGATTATCTTGGATACTTCTCTCATCGCTAAGGAACTCCTTGTTCCCCCTTGATGATTGATATAAGCCACAGTCGTGATATTGTCCGACTGGAATCTGATGAATCTGGCCGAAGCCAACTGAGGCCATGCTTGAAGCGCATTGAATATTGCCCTCAATTCCAGAATATTGATTGGAAGTAGAGACTCCACCTAAGTCCAAACACCCTGAGCCTTCAGGGAATTCCAGACCGCACCCCAGCCCAGAAGGCTGGCGTCCGTTGTCACTATTACCCACGTGGGTCTGCGGAAACAAGTCCCCTGGGACAGATGATCCGGCAACAACCACCAAGAAGAGAGAGTCTCTGGTCTCTTGATCCAGATTTATCTGAGGAGATAAATTCGCATAGTCCCCATTCCACTGTCCGAGCTTGCACAGCTGCAGTGGTCTGAGATGAAAGCAAGCAAACGGAATGATGTCCATTGCCGCAACCATTAATCCAATTACTTCCATACACTGAGCCACTGATGGCTGAGGAATGGACTGAAATGCTCAGCAAGTATACAGAATCTTTGATTTTCTGACCTCCGTCAGAAACTTTTTCATGGCTACCGAGTCTATCAGAGTTCCTAAGAAAGGGACCCTTGTCTGTGGAACAAGTGAACTTTTCACTATGTTCACCTTCCAACCGTGAGTTCTCAGGAAAGACAATACTGTGTCCGTGTGAGACTTTGTCTGTTGATATGTTGACGCCTGGATCAGAATATCGTCCAGATAAGGCGCCACTGTTATGCCTCGCGGTCTGAGAACCGCCAAAAGAGACCCTAGGACCTTTGTGAAGATTCTGGGCGCTGTGGCCAACCCGAAGGGAAGAGCCACGAACTGATAATGTTTGTCCAAGAAGGCAAACCTTAGAAACCGATGATGATCCTTGTGGATAGGAATATGAAGGTAAGCATCCTTCAAGTCCACGGTAGTAATATATTGACCCTCCTGGATCATTGGCAAAATTGTTCGTATAGTCTCCATCTTGAATGATGGGACTCTGAGAAACTTGTTTAGACCCTTGAGATCTAAGATGGGTCGGAAAGTTCCCTCTTTTTTGGGAACCACAAATAGATTTGAGTAGAACCCCTGTCCTTGTTCCAATTCTGGAACGGGACAAATTACTCCCATGGTAAAAAGTTATTTTACACAGCATAAGAACGCCTCTCTTTTTATCTGGTTTGCAGATAATTTTGAAAGATGAAATCTCCCTCTTGGAAGAAAGTCCTTGAATTCCAATTGATAACCATGGGTTACTATTTCTAGTGCCCAGGGGTCCTGAACATCTCTTGCCCAAGCCTGGGCAAAGAACGAGAGTCTGCCCCCTACTAGATCCGGTCCCAGATCGGGGGCCGCCCCTTCATGCTGTCTTAGTAGCAGCAGCGGGCTTTTTAGATTGTTTACCTTTATTCCAGTTCTGGTTAGGTCTCCAGACTGACTTGGATTGGGTAAAATTCCCTTCCTGCTTTGTGGAAGAAGAGGAAGCGGAGGGTCCTCCTTTAAAGTTCCGAAAGGAACGAAAATTATTTTGTTTACCCCTCATCTTAACAGACTTATCCTGAGGTAGGGCATGGCCTTTACCTCCTGTAATGTCAGAAATGATTTCTTTCAATTCAGGCCAAAAAGGGTCTTACCTTTAAAAGGAATAGGTAAAAGCTTAGTTTTTGATGACACATCAGCAGACCAAGATTTGAGCCACAACGCTCTACGTGCTAGAATAGCAAATCCTGCATTTTTCACCGCTAATTTAGCAATTTGAAAAGCGGCATCAGTAATAAAAGAATTAGCTAGCTTGAGAGACATAATTCTATCCAAAATGTCATATAACGGGGTCTCAACCTTAAGAGACTCTTCTAGAGCCTCAAATCAAAAGCTGCTGCAGTAGTTACTGGAACAATGCAACCCGTAGGTTGTAAAAAAAAAAACCTGATTAATAAATAATTTCTTTAGAAGACCCTCTAATATGTTATCCATAGAGTCTTTGAAAGCACAACTGTCCTCAATGGGTATAGTTGTATGCTTAGCCAGGGTAGATATTGCTTCCTCTACCTTAGGGACCGTCTGCCATGAGTCCCGAATGGCGTCTGATATGGGAAACAGTTTCTTAAAACTAGGAGGGGGAGAAAACGGTATACCTGGTCTATCCCATTCCTTCTTTATAATTTCCGAAATTCTCTTAGGAACCGGAAAAACATCAGTGTAAGTAGGTACTTCTAGATATTTATCCATTTTACACAATTTCTCTGGTGGTATTACAATAGGGTCACAATCATCCAGAGTCGCTAAAACCTCCCAGGGTAACAGGCGGAGGTGTTCAAGCTTAAATTTAAAGGACATAGTGTCCGAATCTGTCTGTGGTAATACATTTCCTGAGTCTGACATTTCTCCCTCAGACAGCAATTCCCTAACCCCCAACTCAGAACACTGTGAGGGTACATCGGAAATAGCTAATAAAGTATCAGAGGATTCAGTATTTACATTAATACCTGACCTACTGCGTTTACCCTGCAACCCTGGTAATTTATATAATACCTATGTAAGGGTAGTTGACATAACTGCAGCGATATCCTGCAGAGTGAAGGAATTAGACGCACTAGATGTACTTGGCGTCGCTTGTGTGGGCAGTAAAGGCTGTGACACTTGGGGAGAATATGATGGCATATCCTGATTTTCTTCAAACTGAGAATCATCCTTAGACACACTATCTTTACTTAGAATATGTTCTTTACAGTAGTGTAAGGCCCTTTCAGTACAAGAGGTACACAATGTAAGAGGGGGTTCCACAATGTCATCTAAACATATAGAACACTGAGATTCCTCAATGTGAGACATGCTGAACAGACCAATAAAAACCAACAAAAGTCGTTTAAACACTTTAATGCTTTAAACCGTTTTCAAAAAACGTGTACTGTGCCTTTAAAAAATAAAAAGTGAACAATTTTTTGAAAAGAGTGTAAAAACGTTAATTTGATTTAAAAATTAACACAATCCTAAATAAGGCTTCCAAAAATTATTGCACCCTAAGTATTAAGGGAAGGATTAACTGCTAAACAGTATTTATAGCCATATATAATAAGTCGGCACAAAAATACACTCTGCACCTCAGAGCTGTGGCGCCTACCTGCCCCCAGGGTACTTCGAGAAGACTCGACAACAATCCGGAGAGGAAAGAACTCTGTTTAAGCTCCACCGGAGCTAAAGCCTGCTGCCTCCTAGCCAGAATACTGAGCGCGCGAAAATAAGCCCCGCCCATCAGGACCGATGACCGAGTAGGCCCAAACAACCGCATGGATGAGCGGTTAAGCAAACTAGCCATGTGGAATGATTACCCCAAATAACATGCAACAGTCAAAATGTGAAACAACACCGTAAACATACAAATCCCCAGTGTCTTATAATGAAAAGTGCAGCACATAGCCCTCATTATAAACATTGCCCAAAATGTCAACAGTAAAAATAAAAATAAAAGATGAACAGGTTTCAGAAACACCCCCCTTGAAAATAGGTCTACTGCTTACCCCTTTCCCTAAAAGGGAATACATTTTCAGCCATTTTCTGACATACCAAGTCTCTTCATAATAAAAAGGCTGCACATACCTCAAATGCTGCAGACAGCATGAAACAGTCTCCACACTGAAGATGTCTCCTGTATTACCTTCATATCTGTGGTAACCAACATGGATCTTAGTTACAGCTGCTAAGATCATCAACCTCAGGGCAGAATTCTTCTTCCAAGCCCCCCTGAGGAAAACAGTACTCACCGGTACCATTAAAAATAAAAAAACTTCTTGATTGAAGAAAACAGAATTTATGTTTACCTGATAAATTACTTTCTCCAACGGTGTGTCCGGTCCACGGCGTCATCCTTACTTGTGGGATATTCTCTTCCCCAACAGGAAATGGCAAAGAGCCCAGCAAAGCTGGTCACATGATCCCTCCTAGGCTCCGCCTTCCCCAGTCATTCGACCGACGTAAAGGAGGAATATTTGCATAGGAGAAATCATATGATACCGTGGTGACTGTAGTTAAAGAAAATAAATTATCAGACCTGATTAAAAAACCAGGGCGGGCCGTGGACCGGACACACCGTTGGAGAAAGTAATTTATCAGGTAAACATAAATTCTGTTTTCTCCAACATAGGTGTGTCCGGTCCACGGCGTCATCCTTACTTGTGGGAACCAATACCAAAGCTTTAGGACACGGATGAAGGGAGGGAGCAAATCAGGTCACCTAAATGGAAGGCACCACGGCTTGCAAAACCTTTCTCCCAAAAATAGCCTCAGAAGAAGCAAAAGTATCAAACTTGTAAAATTTGGTAAAAGTGTGCAGTGAAGACCAAGTCGCTGCCTTACATATCTGATCAACAGAAGCCTCGTTCTTGAAGGCCCATGTGGAAGCCACAGCCCTAGTGGAATGAGCTGTGATTCTTTCAGGAGGCTGCCGTCCGGCAGTCTCATAAGCCAATCTGATGATGCTTTTAATCCAAAAAGAGAGAGAGGTAGAAGTTGCTTTTTGACCTCTCCTTTTACCAGAATAAACAACAAACAAGGAAGATGTTTGTCTAAAATCCTTTGTAGCATCTAAATAGAATTTTAGAGCGCGAACAACATCCAAATTGTGCAACAAACGTTCCTTCTTTGAAACTGGATTCGGACACAAAGAAGGCACGACTATCTCCTGGTTAATGTTTTTGTTAGAAACAACTTTCGGAAGAAAACCAGGTTTAGTACGTAAAACCACCTTATCTGCATGGAACACCAGATAAGGAGGAGAACACTGCAGAGCAGATAATTCTGAAACTCTTCTAGCAGAAGAAATTGCAACCAAAAACAAAACTTTCCAAGATAATAACTTAATATCAACGGAATGTATGGGTTCAAACGGAACCCCCTGAAGAACTGAAAGAACTAAATTGAGACTCCAGGGAGGAGTCAAAGGTTTGTAAACAGGCTTGATTCTAACCAGAGCCTGAACAAAGGCTTGAACATCTGGCACAGCTGCCAGCTTTTTGTGAAGTAACACAGACAAGGCAGAAATCTGTCCCTTCAAGGAACTTGCAGATAATCCTTTCTCCAATCCTTCTTGAAGAAAGGATAGAATCTTAGGAATTTTTACCTTGTCCCAAGGGAATCCTTTAGATTCACACCAACAGATATATTTTTTCCATATTTTGTGGTAAATTTTTCTAGTTACAGGCTTTCTGGCCTGAACAAGAGTATCAATAACAGAATCTGAGAACCCTCGCTTTGATAAGATCAAGCGTTCAATCTCCAAGCAGTCAGTTGGAGTGAGACCAGATTCGGATGTTCGAACGGACCTTGAACAAGAAGGTCTCGTCTCAAAGGTAGCTTCCATGGTGGAGCCGATGACATATTCACCAGGTCTGCATACCAAGTCCTGCGTGGCCACGCAGGAGCTATCAAGATCACCGATGCCCTCTCCTGATTGATCCTGGCTACCAGCCTGGGGATGAGAGGAAACGGCGGGAATACATAAGCTAGTTTGAAGGTCCAAGGTGCTACTAGTGCATCTACTAGAGTCGCCTTGGGATCCCTGGATCTGGACCCGTAGCAAGGAACCTTGAAGTTCTGACGAGAGGCCATCAGATCCATGTCTGGAATGCCCCACAGTTGAGTAATGTGGGCAAAGATTTCCGTATGGAGTTCCCACTCCCCCGGATGTAATGTCTGACGACTCAGAAAATCCGCTTCCCAATTTTCCACTCCTGGGATGTGGATTGCAGACAAGTGGCAGGAGTGAGTCTCCGCCCATTGAATGATTTTGGTCACTTCTTCCATCGCCAGGGAACTCCTTGTTCCCCCCTGATGGTTGATGTACGCAACAGTCGTCATGTTGTCTGATTGAAACCGTATGAACTTGGCCTTTGCTAGCTGAGGCCAAGCCTTGAGAGCATTGAGTATCGCTCTCAGTTCCAGAATATTTATCGGTAGAAGAGATTCTTCCCGAGACCAAAGACCCTGAGCTTTCAGGAGTCCCCAGACCGCGCCCCAGCCCATCAGACTGGCGTCGGTCGTGACAATGACCCACTCTGGTCTGCGGAAGCTCATCCCCTGTGACAGGTTGTCCAGGGACAGCCACCAACGGAGTGAATCTCTGGTCCTCTGATTTACTTGTATCGTCGGAGACAAGTCTGTATAGTCCCCATTCCACTGACTGAGCATGCACAGTTGTAATGGTCTTAGATGAATGCGCGCAAATGGAACTATTGTCCATTGCCGCTACCATCAAACCTATTACTTCCATGCACTGCGCTATGGAAGGAAGAGGAACGGAATGAAGTATTTGACAAGAGTTTAGAAGTTTTGTTTTTCTGGCCTCTGTCAGAAAAATCCTCATTTCTAAGGAGTCTATTATTGTTCCCAAGAAAGGAACCCTCGTTGACGGAGATAGAGAACTCTTTTCTACGTTCACTTTCCATCCGTGAGATCTGAGAAAGGCCAGGACAATGTCCGTGTGAGCCTTTGCTAGAGGAAGGGACGACGCTTGAATCAGAATGTCGTCCAAGTAAGGTACTACTGCAATGCCCCTTGGTCTTAGCACCGCTAGAAGGGACCCTAGTACCTTTGTGAAAATCCTTGGAGCAGTGGCTAATCCGAACGGAAGTGCCACGAACTGGTAATGCTTGTCCAGGAATGCGAACCTTAGGAACCGATGATGTTCCTTGTGGATAGGAATATGTAGATACGCATCCTTTAAATCCACCGTGGTCATGAATTGACCTTCCTGGATGGAAGGAAGAATTGTTCGAATGGTTTCCATTTTGAACGATGGAACCTTGAGAAACTTGTTTAGGATCTTGAGATCTAAGATTGGTCTGAACGTTCCCTCTTTTTTGGGAACTACGAACAGATTGGAGTAGAACCCCATCCCTTGTTCTCCTAATGGAACAGGATGAATCACTCCCATTTTTAACAGGTCTTCTACACAATGTAAGAATGCCTGTTTTTTTATGTGGTCTGAAGACAATTGAGACCTGTGGAACCTCCCCCTTGGGGGAAGCCCTTTGAATTCCAGAAGATAACCTTGGGAGACTATTTCTAGCGCCCAAGGATCCAGAACATCTCTTGCCCAAGCCTGAGCGAAGAGAGAGAGTCTGCCCCCCACCAGATCCGGTCCCGGATCGGGGGCCAACATCTCATGCTGTCTTGGTAGCAGTGGCAGGTTTCTTGGCCTGCTTTCCCTTGTTCCAGCCTTGCATTGGTCTCCAGGCTGGCTTGGCTTGAGAAGTATTACCCTCTTGCTTAGAGGACGTAGCACTTGGGGCTGGTCCGTTTCTACGAAAGGGACGAAAATTAGGTTTATTTTTGGCCTTGAAAGACCTATCCTGAGGAAGGGCGTGGCCCTTGCCCCCAGTGATATCAGAGATAATCTCTTTCAAGTCAGGGCCAAACAGCGTTTTCCCCTTGAAAGGAATGTTAAGCAATTTGTTCTTGGAAGACGCATCCGCTGACCAAGATTTTAACCAAAGCGCTCTGCGCGCCACAATAGCAAACCCAGAATTTTTCGCCGCTAACCTAGCCAATTGCAAAGTGGCGTCTAGGGTGAAAGAATTAGCCAATTTAAGAGCACGGATTCTGTCCATAATCTCCTCATAAGAAGGAGAATTACTAGTGATCGCCTTTTCTAGCTCATCGAACCAGAAACACGCGGCTGTAGTGACAGGGACAATGCATGAAATTGGTTGTAGAAGGTAACCTTGCTGAACAAACATCTTTTTAAGCAAACCTTCTAACTTTTTATCCATAGGATCTTTGAAAGCACAACTATCTTCTATGGGTATAGTGGTGCGTTTGTTTAGAGTAGAAACCGCCCCCTCGACCTTGGGGACTGTCTGCCATAAGTCCTTTCTGGGGTCGACCATAGGAAACAATTTTTTAAATATGGGGGGAGGGACGAAAGGTATACCGGGCCTTTCCCATTCTTTATTTACAATGTCCGCCACCCGCTTGGGTATAGGAAAAGCTTCGGGGGGCCCCGGGACCTCTAGGAACTTGTCCATTTTACATAGTTTCTCTGGGATGACCAAATTCTCACAATCATCCAGAGTGGATAACACCTCCTTAAGCAGAGCGCAGAGATGTTCCAACTTAAATTTGAATGTAATCACATCAGGTTCAGCTTGTTGAGAAATTTTCCCTGAATCTGAAATTTCTCCCTCAGACAAAACCTCCCTGGCCCCCTCAGACTGGTGTAGGGGCCCTTCAGAAACAATATAATCAGCGTCCTCATGCTCTTCAGTATTTTCTAAAACAGAGCAGTCGCGCTTTCGCTGATAAGTGGGCATTTTGGCTAAAATGTTTTTGATAGAATTATCCATTACAGCCGTTAATTGTTGCATAGTAAGGAGTATTGGCGCGCTAGATGTACTAGGGGCCTCTTGTGTGGGCAAGACTGGTGTAGACGGAGGGGATGATGCAGTACCATGCTTACTCCCCTCACTTGAGGAATCATCTTGGGCATCATTTTCTCTAAATTTAGTGTCACATAAATCACATCTATTTAAATGAGAAGGGACCTTGGCTTCCCCACATTCAGAACACAGTCTATCTGGCAGTTCAGACATGTTAAACAGGCATAAACTTGATAACAAAGTACAAAAAACGTTTTAAAATAAAACCGTTACTGTCACTTTAAATTTTAAACTGAACACACTTTATTACTGCAATTGCGAAAAAGTATGAAGGAATTGTTCAAAATTCACCAAAATTTCACCACAGTGTCTTAAAGCCTTAAAAGTATTGCACACCAAATTTGGAAGCTTTAACCCTTAAAATTACGGAACCGGAGCCGTTTTTATATTTAACCCCTTTACAGTCCCTGGTATCTGCTTTGCTGAGACCCAACCAAGCCCAAAGGGGAATACGATACCAAATGACGCCTTCAGAAAGTCTTTTCTATGTATCAGAGCTCCTCACACATGCATCTGCATGTCATGCTTCTCAAAAACAAGTGCGCAATACAGGCGCGAAAATGAGACTCTGCCTATGATTAGGGAAAGCCCCTAGAGAATAAGGTGTCCAATACAGTGCCTGCCGGTTATTTTACAAAATTCCCAAGATTAAAATAATTCCTCAAGGCTATGGAGTATAAAATATGTTTATATATAAATCGATTTAGCCCAGAAAATGTCTACAGTCTTAAAAAGCCCTTGTGAAGCCCTTATTTACTGTCTGTAATAAAATGGCTTACCGGATCCCATAGGGAAAATGACAGCTTCCAGCATTACATCGTCTTGTTAGAATGTGTCATACCTCAAGCAGCAAAAGTCTGCTCACTGTTCCCCCAACTGAAGTTAATTCCTCTCAACAGTCCTGTGTGGAACAGCCATGGATTTTAGTAACGGTTGCTAAAATCATTTTCCTCTTACAAACAGAAATCTTCATCTCTTTTCTGTTTCAGAGTAAATAGTACATACCAGCACTATTTAAAAATAACAAACTCTTGATTGAATAATAAAAACTACAGTTAAACACTAAAAAACTCTAAGCCATCTCCGTGGAGATGTTGCCTGTACAACGGCAAAGAGAATGACTGGGGAAGGCGGAGCCTAGGAGGGATCATGTGACCAGCTTTGCTGGGCTCTTTGCCATTTCCTGTTGGGGAAGAGAATATCCCACAAGTAAGGATGACGCCGTGGACCGGACACACCTATGTTGGAGAAACTAACACTAACACCTCGCATTACCTCTTCCTAGTATAACACAGGCAAAGAGAATGACTGGGGGTGGAGGGGAAGGGAGGAGCTATATATACAGCTCTGCTGTGGTGCTCTTTGCTACTTCCTGTTAGCAGGAGGATAATATCTCACAAGTAAGGATGAAATCCGTGGACTCGCCGTATCTTGTAGAAGAAAGATATTTAATAATTTAATATAAATATATATATCACACATATATACATACACATATATACATATATATATACATATATATATATATATATATATATACACACACATACACACACACACAGTATCTCACAAAAGTGAGTACACCCCTCACATTTTTGTAAATATTTTTGTTTAGTTTATGGGACAACACTGAAGAAATTACACTTTGCTACAATGTAAAGTATGGAGTGTACAGTCTGTATAACAGTGCAAATTTGCTGTCCCCTCAAAATAACACACAGCCATTAATGTCTAAACCGTTGGCAACAAAAGTAAGTACACCCCTAAGTGGAAATGTCCAAATTGGGCCCAAAGTGTCAATATTTTGTGTGGCCACGATTATTTTCCAGCACTGCCTTAACCCTCTTGGGCATGGAGTTTACCAGAGCTTTACAGGTTGACACTGGAGTCCTCTTCCACTCCATGATGACATCACAGAGCTGGTGAATGTTAGAGACCTTGCGCTCCCCAACTTCCATTTGAGGATGCCCCACAGATGCTCATTAGGGTTTAGGTCTGGAGACATGCTTGGCCAGTCCATCACCTTTATTCTCAGCTTCTTTAGAAAGGCAGAGGTCGTCTTGGAGGTGTGTTTGGGGTTGTTATGTTGGAATATTGCCCTGTGGCCCAGTCTCCGCTTCAGTATGTCACAGTACATGTTGGCATTCATGGTTCCCTCAATGAACTGTAGCTTCCAAGTGCCGGCAGCACTCATGGAGGCCCAGACCATGACACTCGCACCACCATGCTTGACTGTAGGCAAGACACACTTGTCTTTGTACTCCTCAACTGGTTACCGCCACACACGCTTGACACCATCTGAACCAAATACGTTTATCTTGGTCTCATTGGACTACAGGACATGGTACCAGAAATCCATGTCCTTAGTCTGCTTGTCTTCAGCAAACTGTTTGAGGACTTTCTGGTGCATTATCTTTAGAAGGGGCTTCCTTCGGGGACGACAGCCATGCAGACAAATTTGATGCAGTGTGCAGCGTATGGTCTGAGCACTGACAGGCTGACCCCCCACCCCTTCAACCTCTGCAGCAATGCTGGCAGCACTCATGCGTATATTTCCCAAAGACAACCGCTGGATGTGACGCTGAGCATGTGCACTCAACTACTTTGGTTGACCATGGCGAGGCCTGTTCTGAGTGGAACCTGTCCTGTGAAACCGCTGTATGGACTTGTCTACCGTGCTGCAGCTTAGTTTCAGGGTCTTGACAATCTTCTTATAGTCTAGGACATTTTTATGTAGAGCAACAATTCTTCTTTTCAGATCCCCAGAGAGTTCTTTGCCATGAGGTGCCATGTTGAACTTCCAGTGACCAGTATGAAAGAGTGTGAGAGCGATAACACCAAGTTTAACACACCTGCTCCCCATTCACACCTGAGACCTTGTAACACTAATGAGTCACATGACACCGGGGAGGGGAAATGGCTAATTGGGCCCAATTTGGACATTTCCACTTAGGGCTGTACTCACTTTTGTTGCCAACGGTTTAGACATTATTGGCTGTGTGTGAGTTATTTTAAGGAGACCGCAAATGTACACTGTTATACAGGTTGTACACTCACTACTTTACGTTGTAGCAAAGTGTAATTTCTTCAGTGTTGTCACATGAAAATATATAATAAAATATTTACAAAAATGTGAGGTGTACTCACTTTTGTGAGATACTGTACATACACACACACAGATATATATAGATATACACACACACACTGTATAAATAAAACAAATTCATTTTAGAGCTAACTTTAAAACAATAAGTTACTGACCAGTGAAACTGCTCAGCCCAAAGAGATCTTCTTGTGTTGATACAATGTCAGAAATGCTCATGTGCTGCTCATCTAACTTTGGATCACCTTTCTTAATCTCACAAGAGCCTTCTTGAAAATGCTCACTACTGCATGTTTTTTCAGTGATGTATATATTCTCACCAGCTGGCTTAAATGAAGATTTTTTTTTATCCGCTTCCTTTCTAAAATGACAAACATAACGTTCTCATTTGCTACCCAATAACCTTAACACTACTTTAACTTAAAAGGGACATGAAACCCAAACAATTTCTTTCACAATTTAGATAGAGCATGTGATTTTAAACAACTTTCCAATTTATTTCTATTTTCTAATTTGTTTTGATCTCATGATATCCTTTTTTGCTTTTTATGTGAAAAGGTAAAAGTAGGTCATACTAATCATGCTATTGGTACATTGAGCTGTCAATACAGATCAGTTAATTGAATGAAAACAGCTTAACTCTGTATGCGCCGTATAGGATACAGAGTTGGAGGTTTGTGCACATATCGACAAAATGTGTTACATAGGATTTTAATTTGATTGGAATTTGCACGGCAATGTGTAGATTTTCTGTGTTCTTTCTCGAAAGCTAATAACTGAAAGTAATGACTGCGTATAAGCATGTTATGATAGAAGGCATAAATATTGATAACCCATGTCGGGGTTCATGCGAAAAAGGAAATTTATGCTTACCTGATAAATTTATTTCATTTACGATATGACAAGTCCACGGATTTCATCCTTACTTATGGGATTACGCCTCCTGGTCAGCAGGAGGAGGCAAAGAGCACCACAGCAGAGCTGTATATATAGCTCCTCC
>NW_026511234.1:82418-137710 GCF_027579735.1 Bombina bombina | reverse complement strand
ACACCCCTCACCACACCCACAAATCAGTTTAACGAATAGCCAAGAAGTGGGGTGATAAGAAAAAAGTGCGAAAGCATAAAAAATAAGGAATTGGAATAATTGTGCTTTATACAAAAAAATCATAACCACCACAAAAAGGGTGGGCCTCATGGACTCTTACTAATATGAAAGAAATTAATTTATCAGGTAAGTTCTTACATAAATTATGTTTTCTTCTACAACCTATAGAGTGCATTGTTCCAGAAACTACTGCAGCAGCTTTTTGGTTTGAGGCCCTAGAGCAGTCTCTTAAGGTTGAGACCCCATTAGATGATATTTTGGATAGAATTGAGGCTCTCAAGCTAGCTAATTCTTTTATTACAGATGCCGCTTTTCAAATGGCTAAATTAGCGGCTAAGAATGCAGGCTTTGCCATTTTAGCATGTAGACCGTTATGGCTTAGGTCTTAGCCTGCTGATGTGTCATCAAAATCTAAGCTGTTAGCTATTCTTTTCAAAGCTAAGACCCTATTCGGGCCTGAACTGAAGGAGATCATTTCCGACATTACTGGATGTAAAGGCCATGCCCTTCCTCATTACAAGACGGTTAAAATGAGGGCCAAACAGAATAATTTTTGTTCCTTTTGAAACTTTAAAGGTGGACCCTCTACTTCCTCCTCCGCGACAAAGCAGGAGGGGAATTTTGCACAATCCAAGTCAGTCTGGAGACCTAACCAGACCTGGAATAAAGGTACACAGGCCAAGAAGCCTGCTTCTGCTACCAAGACAGCATATAGGGGCAGCCCCCGATCCGGGACCGGATCTAGTAGGGGGCAGACTTTCTCTCTTCGCACAGGCTTGGGCAAGGGACGTTCAGGATCCCTGGGCATTAGAAATCGTGACCCAGGGGTATCGACTAGAATTCAAGGATTTTCTCCCAAGAGGGAGATTTCATCTTTCACGTTTGTCTGTAGACCAGACAAAAAGAGAGGCGTTCTTACGCTATGTAAAAGACCTATATACCATGGGTGTAATCTGTCCAGTTCCAAAACTAGAACAGGGGCAGGGATTTTACTAATATTTGTTTGTGGTTCCCAAAAAAGAGGGAACCTTCAGACCGAATTTAGATCTCAAATGCCTAAACAAATTTCTCAGAGTCCCATCATTCAAGATGGAGACCATACAAACAATTTTACCAATGATCCAGGAGGGTCAATATATGACCACTGTGGATTTGAAGGATGCTTATCTTCACATTCCTATCCACAAAGATCATCACCAGTTTCTCAGGTTCGCCTTCCTGGACAAACACTACCAGTTTGTGGCCCTCCCTTTCAAGTTGGCCACAGCTCCCAGAATCTTCACAAAAGTGCTAGGGTGCCTTCTGGCGGTTCTAAGGCCGCGGGGCATAGCAGTGGCGCCCTATCTGGATGATATTTTGATTCAGGCGTCAACTTACCAACTAGCCAAATCTCACACGGACATAGTGTTGGCTTTTCTAAGAACTCAAGGGTGGAAGATGAATATACATAACAGTTCACTAGTTCCACTGACAAGAGTTCCATTCCTAGGAACTCAGAAATATTTTCATGTCTACCGAGTCTATCAGACGGAGGTCAGAAAGTCAAAGGTCTTAACTACTTGCCGGACACTTCAGTCCACTCCTCGGCCATCAGTGGCACAGTGTATGGAGGTCATCGGATTAATGGTAGCAGCAATGGACATTGTTCCGTTTGCTCGCTTACATCTCAGACCACTGCAACTCTGCATGCTCAAACAGTGGAATGGGGATTATGCGGATTTATCTCCTCAGATAAATCTGGATCTAGAAACCAGAGACTCTCTTCTTTGGTGGTTGTCACAGGATCATCTGTCCCAGGGAATGTGCTTCCGCAGACCAGCATGGGTCATAGTGACGACGGACGCCAGCCTCTTGGGCTGGGGTGCAGTCTTGAATTCCCTGAAGGCTCAGGGTGTTTGGACTCAGGAGGAGTCCCTACTTCCAATCAATATTCTGGAACTGAGAGCAATATTCAACACGCTTCAAGCGTGGCCTCAGCTGGCCTCGGCTAAATTCATAAGATTCCAGTCGGAGAATATCACGACTGTAGCATATATCAATCATCAAGGGGGAACAAAGAGTTCTCTAGCAATGATGGAAGTTTCCAAGATAATTCGATGGGCAGAGACTCACTCGTGCCATCTATCAGCTATCTATATCCCAGGAGTAGAGAACTGGGAAGTGGATTTTCTAAGTCTTTTCAGACTTTTCATCCGGGGGAGTGGGAGCTCCATCCGGAGGTGTTTGCGGCATTGATTCGTCAATGGGGCACACCGGAATTGGATCTGATGGCATCTCGTCAGAATGCCAAACTTCCTTGTTATGGGTCCAGATCAAGGGATCCCCAAGCAGTACTGATAGATGCTCTAGCAGTAACTTGGTCGTTCAACCTGGCTTATGTGTTTCCTCCTTTTCCTCTCCTGCTTCGTCTGATTGCCAGAAACAAACAGGAGAGGGCCTCGATAATCTTGATAGCGCCTGCGTGGCCACGCAGGACTTGGTATGCAGATCTAGTGGAAATGTCATCTCTGCCACCATGGAAACTGCCACTGAGACAGGACCTTCTCATTCAAGGTCCGTTTCAACATCCAAATCTAAATTCTCTGCAGCTGACTGCCTGGAGATTGAATGCTTGATTTTATCTAAGCGGGGATTCTCTGATTCGGTCATTGATACCTTGATTCAGGCTCGGAAGCCTGTCACTAGGAAAATTTACCATAAGATATGGAGTAAATATCTTTATTGGTGCGAATCCAAGGGCTACTCATGGAGTAGGGTTAGGATTCCTAGCATTTTGTCCTTTCTCCAAGAAGGATTGGAGAAGTGATTATCGGCTAGTTCCTTAAAGGGACAAATTTCTGCTTTTTCAATTTTACTACACAAGCGTCTGGCGGATATCCCAGACGTTCATTCTTTTTGTCAGGCTTTAGTCACAATTAAGCCTGTGTTTAAATCTGTTGCTCCGCCATGGAGTTTGAATTTAGTTCTAAATGTTCTTCAAGGGATTCTATTTGAACCCATGCATTCCATAGATATTAAGCTGTATCTTGGAAAGTTTTGTTTTTAGTTGCTATCTCTTCTGCTCGAAGAGTTTCTGAGCTTTCTGCGTTACAATGCGACTCGCCTTATGTTATATTCCATTCTGATAAGGTGGTTTTGCGTACTAAACCTGGATTCCTTCCTAAGGTTGTTTCAAATAAGAATATTAATCAGGAAATTGTTGTTCCTTCTCTATGTCCTAATCCTTCTACTAAGAAGGAGCGTCTGTTACATAACTTGGACGTGGTTTGTGCCTTGAAGTTTTACTTACAAGCGACCAAGGATTTCCGTCAAACATCTTCTCTCTTTGTTGTTTATTCTGGAAAGCGTAGGGGTCAAAAAGCTACGGCTACCTCTTTCTTTTTGGCTGAAAAGCATCATCCGTTTGGCATATGAGAATGCTGGACAGCAGCCTCCTGAAAAATTTACAGCTCATTCTACTAGAGCGGTGGCTTCCACATGGGCTTTTAAAAACGATGCTTCTGTTGAACAGATTTGTAAGGCTGCGACTTGGTCCTCCCTTCATACTTTTTAAATTTGATACTTTTGCTTCTTCTGAGGCTGTTTTTGGGAGAAAAGTTCTTCAAGCAGTGGTGCCTTCCGTTTAGGTATCTGTCTTGTCCCTCCCGTTCATCCGTGTCCTGTTGCTTTGGTATTGTATCCCACAAGTAAGGATGAATCCGTGGACTCGTCGTATCTAGTAGAAGAAAAGGAAATTTATGCTTACCTGATAAATTGATTTCTTCTACAATACGACGAGTCCACGGCCCTCCCTGTCATTTTAGACAGATTATATTTCTCCAACATAGGTGTGTCCGGTCCACGGCGTCATCCTTACTTGTGGGATATTCTCTTCCCCAACAGGAAATGGCAAAGAGCCCAGCAAAGCTGGTCACATGATCCCTCCTAGGCTCCGCCTACCCCAGTCATTCTCTTTGCCGTTGTACAGGCAACATCTCCACGGAGATGGCTTAGAGTTTTTTAGTGTTTAACTGTAGTTTTTATTATTCAATCAAGAGTTTGTTATTTTAAAATAGTGCTGGTATGTACTATTTACTCTGAAACAGAAAAGAGATGAAGATTTCTGTTTGTATGAGGAAAATGATTTTAGCAACCGTTACTAAAATCCATGGCTGTTCCACACAGGACTGTTGAGAGGAATTAACTTCAGTTGGGGGAACAGTGTGCAGTCTTTTGCTGCTTGAGGTATGACACATTCTAACAAGACGATGTAATGCTGGAAGCTGTCATTTTCCCTATGGGATCCGGTAAGCCATTTTTATTCACACAGTAAATAAGGGCTTCACAAGGGCTTACTAAGACTGTAGACATTTTCTGGGCTAAATCGATCATATTTACACATATTTAGCCTTGAGGAATCATTTAATCTGGGTATTTTTTGTAAAATAATATCGGCAGGCACTGTTTTAGACACTTTATTCTATTGGGGCTTTCCCTAATCATAGTCAGAGCCTCATTTTCGCGCCGGTATGGCGCACTTGTTTTTGAGAACAGCATGACATGCAGCTGCATGTGTGTGGAGCTCTGATACATAGAAAAGTCTTTCTGAAGGCATTATTTGGTATCGTATTCCCCTTTGGGCTTGGTTGGGTCTCAGCAAAGCAGATTCCAGGGACTGTAAAGGGGTTAAATATAAAAACGGCTCCGGTTCCGTTATTTTAAGGGTTAAAGCTTCCACATTTGGTGTGCAATACTTTTAAGGCTTTAAGACACTGTGGTGAAATTTTGGTGAATTTTGAACAATTCCTTCATACTTTTTCGCAATTGCAGTAATAAAGTGTGTTCAGTTTAAAATTTAAAGTGACAGTAACGGTTTTATTTTAAAACGTTTTTTGTGCTTTGTTATCAAGTTTATGCCTGTTTAACATGTCTGAACTACCAGATAGATTGTGTTCTGACTGTGGGGAAGCCAAGGTTCCTTTTCATTTAAATAGATGTGATTTATGTCATAATAAATTTAGTAAAAATGATGCCCAAGATGATTCCTCAAGTGAGGGGAGTAAGCATGGTACTGCATCATCCCCTCCTTCGTCTACACCAGTTTTGCCCATACAGGAGGCCCCTAGTACATCTAGCGTGCCAATACTCCTTACTATGTAACAATTAACGGCTGTAATGGATAATTCTATCAAAAACATTTTAGCCAATATGCCCACTTATCAGCGAAAGCGCGACTGCTCTGTTTTAGAAAATACTGAAGAGCATGAGGCCGCTGATGATATTGTTTCTGAAGGGCCCCTACACCAGTCTGAGGGGGCCAGGGAGGTTTTGTCTGAGGGAGAAATTTCAGATTCAGGAAAAATTTCTCAACAAGCTGAACCTGATGTGATTACTTTTAAATTTAAGTTGGAACATCTCCGCGCTCTGCTTAAGGAGGTGTTATCCAATTTGGATGATTGTGATTATCTGGTCATTCCAGAAACACTATGTAAAATGGACAAGTTCCTAGAGGCCCCGGGGCCCCCCGAAGCTTTTCCTATACTCAAGCGGGTGGCGTACATTGTTAATAAAGAATGGGACAGGCCCGGTGTACCTTTCGTACCTCCCCCCATATTTAAAAAATTGTTTCCTATAGTCGACCCTAGAAAGGACTTATGGCAGACAGTCCCCAAGGTCGAGGGGGCGGTTTCTACTCTAAACAAGCGCACCACTATACCCATAGAAGATAGTTGTGCTTTCCAAGATCCTATGGATAAAAAATTAGAAGGTTTGCTAAAAAAGATGTTTGTTCAGCAAGGTTACCTTCTACAACCAATTGCATGCATTGTCCCTGTCACTACAGCCGCGTGTTTCTGGTGCGATGAGCTAGAAAAGGCGATTATTAGTAATTCTTCTTCTTATGAGGAGATTATGGACAGAATTCGTGCTCTTAAATTGGCTAATTCTTTCACCCTAGACGCCACCTTGCAATTGGCTAGATTAGCGGCGAAAAATTCTGGGTTTGCTATTGTGGCGCGCAGAGCGCTTTGGTTAAAATCTTGGTCAGCGGATGCGTCTTCCAAGAACAAATTGTTTGACATTCCTTTCAAGGGGAAAACACTGTTTGGCCCTGACTTGAAAGAGTTTATCTCTGATATCACTGGGGGCAAGGGCCACGCCCTTCCTCAGAATAGGTCTTTCAAGGCCAAAAATAAACCTAATTTTCGTCCCTTTCGCAGAAACGGACCAGCCCCAAGTGCTACGTCCTCTAAGCAGGAGGGTAATACTTCTCAAGCCAATCCAGCCTGGAGACCAAGGCAAGGCTGGAACAAAGGATAGCAGGCCAAGAAACCTGCCACTGCTCCCAAGACAGCATGAGATGCGGGCCCCCGATCCGGGACCGGATTTGGTGGGGGGCAGACTCTCTCTCTTCACTCAGGCTTGGGCAAGAGATGTTCTGGATCCTTGGGCGCTAGAAATAGTCTTCCAAGGTTATCTTCTGGAAGTGATTCATCCTGTTCCATTAAAAGAACGAGGGATGGGGTTCTACTCCAATCTGTTCGTAGTTCCCAAAAAAGAGGGAACGTTCAGACCAATCTTAGATCTCAAGATCCTAAACAAGTTTCTCAAGGTTCCATCGTCCAAAATGGAAACCATTCGAACAATCCTTCCATCCAGGAAGGTCAATTCTTGACCACGGTGGATTTAAAGGATGCGTATCTACATATTCCTGTCCACAAGGAACATCATCGGTTCCTAAGGTTCGCATTCCTGGACAAGCATTTCCAGTTCGTGGCGCTTCCTTTCGGATTAGCCACTGTTCCAAGGATTTTCACAAAGGTACTAGGGTCCCTTCTGGCGGTGCTAAGACCAAGGGGCATTGCTGTAGTACCTTACTTGGACGACATTCTGATTCAAGCGTCGTCCCTTCCTCAAGCAAAGGCTCACACGGACATAGTCCTGGCCTTTCTCAGATCTCACGGTTGGTAAGTGAACGTGGAAAAGAGTTCTCTATCTCCGTCGACAAGAGTTCCCTTCTTGGGAACAGTAATAGACTCCTTAGAAATGAGGATTTTTCTGACAGAGACCAGAAAAACAAAACTTCTAAACTCTTGTCGGATACTTCCTTCCGTTCCTCTTCCTTCCATAGCACAGTGCATGGAAGTGATAGGTTTGATGGTAGCGGCAAGGGACATAGTTCCTTTTGCGCGCATTCATCTAAGACCATTTCAATTGTGTATGCTCAGTCAGTGGAAGGGGGACTATACAGACTTGTCTCCGAAGATACAAGTAAATCAGAGGACCAGAGACTCACTCCGTTGGTGGCTGTCCCTGGACAACCTGTCGCAAGGGGTGACCTCCCGCAGACCAGAGTGGGTCATTGTCACGACCGACGCCAGTCTGATGGGCTGGGGCGCGGTCTGGGGATCCCTGAAAGCTCAGGGTCTTTGGTCTCGGGAAGAATCTCTTCTACCGATAAATATTCTGGAACTGAGAGCGATATTCAATGCTCTCAAGGCTTGGCCTCAGCTAGCGAGGGCCAAGTTCATACGGTTTCAATCAGACAACATGACGACTGTTGCGTACATCAACCATCAGGGGGGAACAAGGAGTTCCCTGGCGATGGAAGAAGTGACCAAAATCATTCAATGGGCGGAGACTCGCTCCTGCCACCTGTCTGCAATCCACATCCCAGGAGTGGAAACTTGGGAAGCGGATTTTCTGATTCGTCAGACATTGCATCCGGGGGTGTGGGAACTCCATCCGGAAATCTTTGCCCAAATCACTCAACTGTGGGGCATTCCAGACATGGATCTGATGGCCTCTCGTTAGAACTTCAAGGTTCCTTGCTACGGGTCCAGATCCAGGGATCCCAAGGCGACTCTAGTAGATGCACTAGTAGCACCTTGGACCTTCAACCTAGCTTATGTATTCCCGCCGTTTCCTCTCATCCCCAGGCTGGTAGCCAGGATCAATCAGGAGAGGGCGTAGGTGATCTTGATAGCTCCTGCGTAACCACGCAGGACTTGGTAGGCAGATCTGGTGAATATGTCATCGGCTTCACCATGGAAGCTACCTTTGAGACGAGACCTTTTTGTTCAAGGTCCGTTCGAACATCCGAATCTGGTCCTACTCCAGCTGACTGCTTGGAGATTGAACGCTTGATCTTATCAAAGCGAGGGTTCTCAGATTCTGTTATTGATACTCTTGTTCAGGCCAGAAAGCCTGTAACTAGAAAAATTTACCACAAAATATGGAAAAAATATATCTGTTGGTGTGAATCTAAAGGATTCCCTTGGGACAAGGTAAAGATTCCTAGGATTCTATCCTTTCTTCAAGAAGGATTGGAGAAAGGATTATCTGCAAGTTCCTTGAAGGGACAGATTTCTGCCTTGTCTGTGTTACTTCACAAAGAGCTGGCAGCTGTGCCAGATGTTCAAGCCTTTGTTCAGGCTCTGGTTAGAATCAAGCCTGTTTACAAACCTTTGACTCCTACTTGGAGTCTCAACTTAGTTCTTTCAGTTCTTCAGGGGGTTCCGTTTGAACCCTTACATTCCGTTGATATTAAGTTATTATCTTGGAAAGTTTTGTTTTTGGCTGCAATTTCTTCCGCTAGAAGAGTTTCAGAATTATCTGCTCTGCAGTGTTCTCCTCCTTATCTGGTGTTCCATGCAGATAAGGTGGTTTTTACGTACTAAACCTGGTTTTCTTCCAAAAGTTGTTTCTAACAAAAACATTAACCAGGAGATAGTCGTGCCTTCTTTGTGTCCGAAACCAGTTTCGAAGAAGGAACGTTTGTTGCACAATTTGGATGTTGTTCGCGCTCTAAAATTCTATTTAGATGCTACAAAGGATTTTAGACAAACATCTTCCTTGTTTGTTGTTTATTCTGGTAACAGGAGAGGTCAAAAAGCAACTTCTACCTCTCTCTCTTTTTGGATTAAAAGCATCATCAGATTGGCTTACGAGACTGCCGGACGGCAGCCTCCTGAAAGAATCACAGCTCATTCCACTAGGGCTGTGGCTTCCACATGGGCCTTCAAGAACGAGGCTTCTGTTGATCAGATATGTAGGGCAGCGACTTGGTCTTCACTGCACACTTTTACCAAATTTTACAAGTTTGATACTTTTGCTTCTTCTGAGGCTATTTTTTGGGAGAAAGGTTTTGCAAGCCGTGGTGCCTTCCATTTAGGGGACCTGATTTGCTCCCTCCCTTCATCCGTGTCCTAAAGCTTTGGTATTGGTTCCCACAAGTAAGGATGACGCCGTGGACCGGACACACCTATGTTGGAGAAAACAGAATTTATGTTTACCTGATAAATTACTTTCTCCAACGGTGTGTACGGTCCACGGCCCGCCCTGGTTTTTTAATCAGGTCTGATGATTTATTTTCTTTAACTACAGTCACCACGGTATCATATGGTTTCTCCTATGCAAATATTCCTCCTTAACGTCGGTCGAATGACTGGGGTAGGCGGAGCCTAGGAGGGATCATGTGACCAGCTTTGCTGGGCTCTTTGCCATTTCCTGTTGGGGAAGAGAATATCCCACAAGTAAGTATGACGCCGTGGACCGGACACACCGTTGGAGAAAGTAATTTATCAGGTAAACATAAATTCTGTTTTTTGTTTTCAAACTTCAGTCACCTCTGCACCTTTTTAGTTTCTCCTTTTTCTTCCAATACCTTTGGTTGAATGACTGGGGGGGGGGGGTGGAATCAAGGGAGGAGCTTTATAGACAGTTCTGCTTTGGTGCTCTTTGCCACTTCCTGTTAGCAGGAGGATAATATCCCACAAGTAAGGATGAATCCGTGGACTCGTCGTATCGTAGAAGAAATCAATTTATCAGGTAAGCATACATTTCCTTTTTTTTATTTTTATTTTTTTTATTTTATTGAGGTTGTGCGAAAACAATACAACTTCCATGGAACATCAGAGCGTTAACCAAACAGAAATGGTACATTTCAATTTAACAACTTCAGTATAGACAAAAAGATATACTTCTCCAGATGAATAATCATATAGGAAAAACTGGAACCTCTTTTTCTATTTTATTCTGTTATGAACTAAATTTATCAATTTGAGTGGTCACTTTTGGACCTGTAAGCTTAGAGTAGTTTAGCAATTGGTTTTGTAGAGAATAGTAAGAGTGAAAAAATAATTTTGCTATGTAAATAGTATGGTAAGATATGTAGGTATAAATAATTAGGTTACGGCATAGGCAAGATAAGTCGTATAGTTAGCCCTCCTAAATTAGGAGGTGCATTATGGGGGAGGCGGGGAGGTGGTAAGTTGAATATAAGGAGTAAAATACATGGCTTAGGAGGCCTTTTTTTTTTTTTTTTTTCTATCCTTTTTCTCTTTTCTCTCTCTTTTTTCCCCCTCTTTTTTTAAAAGGGCTATTCCGGTAACAAAGTTAAATCCACTAATAATCTAATAATATTGTCATACAGCCACTATATACTAATTAATTAATTAAGGTGGGTCCAGGTGTAGTTCCTCTTTAATAAGTCTTGTATATCTCATATGAATAATCCACAGTACTCACCTATTCATAACAGAGATATTCTAGGTATAAAATGTGGTAGTGCAACTACTTCTATAGGGGCAGCAGTACTATCATATGACATTCACTAACATAAAGCAGAGTGTGAAAGTATTTATATCTTAATAAGGAATCCTATTTCTCCTGTTAAGTGTGGTCAGTCCACGGGTCATCATTACTTGTGGGATATTTGCTCCTCCCCAACAGGAAGTGCAAGAGGATCACCCAAGCAGAGCTGCTATATAGCTCCTCCCCTCTACGTCACACCCAGTCATTCTCTTGCACCCAACTAATAGATAGGATGTGTGAGAGGACTGTGGTGATTATACTTAGTTTTTATAACTTCAATCAAAAGTTTGTTATTTTAAAACAGCACCGGAGTGTGTTGTTCCTTCTCAGGGAGAATTTGAAGAAGAATCTACCTGAGTTTCTGTATGATTTTAACCGGAGTAGTTAAGATCATGTTGCTGTTCTCGGCCATCTGAGGAGTGAGGTAAACTTCAGATCAGGGGACAGCGGGCAGGTTCACCTGCAAAGAGGTATGTAGCAGCATATTATTTTCTGAGGAATGGAATTGACTAGAAAATACTGCAAATACCTATATAATGTAAGTTCAGCCTTAAATGCAGTAGTAGCAACTGGTATCAGGCTGTCATGTATGTATATTTTCACTTCAGTATTCTGGGGAATGGCACTTCACTGGAATAATACTGTATGCATAAAACTTTAGCCTATCTTGCAGTGAGAACGACTAGAAGCAGGCTTTCTATGACAATTCATTTATTTGATGTTAAACGTTTTGCTGGCATGTTAAATCGTTTAATTTTCTGAGGTACTGGGTGAAAAATTGTTTTGGGCACTATTTTTATCCACTTGGCGGGCATTTTATTTAATTTAAGACAGTTTACTGATCTCCCTCACTGTTGTGTGTGAGGGGGAGGGGCTTAATTTGGCGCTTTTACTACGCATCAGAAATTCAGTCACAAGTCTGTTTTTCTTCCCTGCATAATCCGGTTCGTCTCTACAGAGCTCAAGGGTCTTCAAAAGTTATTTTGAGGGAGGTAATCACTCACAGCAGACATGTGAGATTGTGCTTTGACTGTGATAAAAAACGTTATATTCTGTACATTTTTTCTGCTATTGAAGGGTTAGTTATCCATTACTAATGGGGGCAATCCTTTGCTAAAATTGTATTTTTAACGGAAAGAATTTGATTTTATAGTTTATCCGTTTTATTGTTACTCAACTGTCATAACTTTATGTGCTTCTTAAAGGCACAGTACGTTTTTTTCATACTATTTGTAAATTGAATTGAAAAGTACTTCCAAGTTTGCTGGTTTAATTGCTAGTGTGTTAAACATGTCTGACTCAGAGGAATATCTCTGTGCTATATGTGCTAAAGCCAAAGTGGAGCCCAATAGAAATTTTTGTACTAATTGCATTGATGCTACTTTAAATAAAAGTCAATCTGTACAAATTGAACATCATTCACCAGACAACGAGAGGAAAGTTATGCCGACTAACTCCCCTCACGTGTCAGTACCTGCATCTCCCACTCGGGAGGTGCGTGATATTGTAACGCCGGGTACTTCAGGGCGGCCATTACAAATCACATTGCAGGACATGGCTAATGTTATGACTGAAGTTTTGTCTAAATTACCAGAACTTAGAGGGAAGCGTGACCACTCTGGGGTGAGAACAGAGTGCGCTGATAATACTAGGGCCATGTCAGATACTGCGTCACAGTATGCGGAACATGAGGACGGAGAGCTTCAATCTGCAGGTGACGGTTCTGATCCCAATAGAGTGGATTCAGACATTTCTAATTTTAAGTTTAAGCTTGAAAACCTCCGCGTACTGCTAGGGGAGGTATTAGCGGCTCTGAATGATTGTAACACCGTTGCAATCCCAGAGAAATTATGTAGGCTGGATAGATACTATGCGGTACCGGCGAGTACTGACGTATTTCCTACACCTAAGAGGCTTACAGAGATAATTACTAAGGAGTGGGATAGGCCCGGTGTACCCTTTTCCCCCCCTCCTGTATTTAGAAAAATGTTTCCAATAGACGCCACCACACGGGACTTATGGCAGACGATCCCTAAGGTGGAGGGAGCGGTTTCTACTCTGGCTAAGCGTACCACTATCCCGGTGGAGGATAGCTGTGCCTTTTCAGATCCAATGGATAAAAAGTTAGAGGGTTACCTTAAGAAAATGTTTGTTCAACAAGGTTTTATATTGCAACCCCTTGCATGTATTGCGTCTGTCACGGCCGCGGCCGCTTTTTGGTCCGAGTCCCTGGAAGAGACTCTTGACTCAATAACTATAGAGGAGATTTCAAACTGGCTTAAAACACTTAAGCTAGCTAATTCATTTGTTTCAGATGCCGTAGTACATTTAACTAAACGGCTAAGAATTCCGGATTCGCCATTCAGGCACGCAGAGCACTGTGGCTAAAATCCTGGTCAGCTGACGTTACTTCTAAATCTAAGTTACTTAACATACCTTTCAAAGGGCAGACCTTATTCGGGCCCGGTTTGAAAGAAATTATCGCTGACATTACAGGAGGTAAAGGCCATGCCCTGCCTCAAGACAGAGCCAAACCTAGGGCTAGACAGTCTAATTTTCGTTCCTTTCGTAATTTCAAGGCAGGAGCAGCATCTACTTCCTCTGCACCAAAGCAGGAAGGAGCTGTTGCTCGCTACAGACAAGGCTGGAGACCTAACCAGTCCTGGAACAAGGGCAAGCAGGCCAGAAAACCTGCTGCTGCCCCTAAGACAGCATGAATTGAGGGCCCCCGATCCGGGAACGGATCTAGTGGGGGGCAGACTTTCTCTCTTCGCCCAGGCTTGGGCAAGAGATGTCCAGGATCCCTGGGCGTTAGAGATCATATCTCAGGGATATCTTCTGGACTTCAAATCCTCTCCCCCAAAAGGGAGATTCCATCTGTCAAGGTTGTCAACAAACCAAATAAAGAAAGAGGCGTTTCTACGCTGTGTACAAGATCTGTTACTAATGGGAGTGATCCATCCGGTTCCGCGGTCGGAACACGGACAGGGGTTTTACTCAAATCTGTTTGTGGTTCCCAAGAAAGAAGGAACCTTCAGACCAATCTTGGATTTAAAGATCCTAAACAAATTCCTAAGAGTTCCATCGTTCAAAATGGAAACTATTCGGACAATTCTACCCATGATCCAAAAGGGTCAGTACATGACCACAGTGGATTTAATGGATGCTTACCTTCACATACCGATTCACAGAGATCATTACCGGTATCTAAGGTTTTCCTTCCTAGACAGGCATTACCAGTTTGTAACTCTTCCATTCGGGTTGGCTACGGCTCCAAGAATCTTCACAAAGGTTCTGGGTGCTCTTCTGGCGGTGCTAAGACCGCGAGGAATTTCGGTAGCTCCGTACCTAGACGACATTCTGATACAAGCTTCAAGCTTTCAAACTGCCAAGTCTCATACAGAGTTAGTACTGGCATTTCTAAGATCGCATGGGTGGAAGGTAAACGAAAAGAAGAGTTCTCTCTTTCCACTCACAAGAGTTCCCTTCTTGGGGACTCTTATAGATTCTGTAGAAATGAAGATCTACCTGACAGAAGACAGGTTAACAAAGCTTCAAAACGCTTGCCGTGTCCTTCATTCCATTCAACACCTGTCAGTGGCTCAATGCATGGAGGTGATCGGCTTAATGGTAGCGGCAATGGACATAGTACCCTTTGCACGCCTACATCTCAGACCGCTGCAATTGCGCATGCTAAGTCAGTGGAATGGGGATTACTCAGATTTGTCCCCTACTCTGAATCTGGATCAAGAGACCAGAAATTCTCTTCTATGGTGGCTTTCTCGGCCACATCTGTCCAGGGGGATGCCATTCAGCAGGCCAGATTGGACAATTGTAACAACAGACGCCAGCCTGCTAGGTTGGGGCGCTGTCTGGAATTCTCTGAAGGCTCAGGGATCATGGACTCAGGAGGAGAGTCTCCTGCCAATAAACATTCTGGAATTGAGCGCAGTTCTCAATGCCCTTCTGGCTTGTCCCCAGTTAACAACTCGGGGGTTCATCAGGTTTCAGTCGGACAACATCACGACTGTAGCTTACATCAACCATCAAGGAGGGACAAGAAGCTCCCTAGCGATGATGGAAGTATCAAAGATAATTCACTGGGCAGAGTCTCACTCTTGCCACCTATCAGCAATCCACATCCCGGGAGTGGAGAACTGGGAGGCGGATTTCCTAAGTCGTCAGACTTTTCATCCGGGGGAGTGGGAACTTCATCCGGAGGTCTTTGCCCAAATACTTCGACGTTGGGGCAAACCAGAAATAGATCTCATGGCGTCTCGACAGAACGCCAAGCTTCCTTGTTACGGGTCCAGATCCAGGGATCCGGGAGCGGCCCTGGTAGATGCTTTAACAGCACCTTGGACCTTCGGGAGGGCTTATGTGTTTCCACCCTTCCCGATGCTTCCTCGATTGATTGCCAGGATCAAACAGGAGAGAGCATCGGTGATTCTAATAGCGCCTGCGTGGCCACGCAGGACCTGGTATGCAGATCTAGTGGACATGTCATCCTGTCCACCTTGGTCTCTGCCTCTGAGACAGGACCTTCTGATTCAGGGTCCCTTCAAACATCAAAATCTAATTTCTCTGAAGCTGACTGCCTGGAAATTGAACGCTTGATTTTATCAAAACGTGGATTTTCTGAGTCAGTAATTGATACCTTAATACAGGCTAGGAAGCCTGTTACCAGAAAGATTTACCATAAAATATGGCGTAAATACCTATATTGGTGCGAATCCAAAGGTTACTCTTGGAGTAAGGTTAGGATTCCTAGGATATTGTCTTTTCTACAAGAAGGTTTAGAAAAGGGTTTATCCGCTAGTTCCTTAAAGGGACAGATCTCAGCTCTGTCCATTCTGTTACACAAACGTCTGTCAGAAGTTCCAGACGTTCAGGCTTTTTGTCAGGCTTTGGCCAGGATTAAGCCTGTGTTTAAAACTGTTGCTCCGCCATGGAGTTTAAACCTAGTTCTTAACGTTTTACAGGGTGTTCCGTTTGAACCCCTTCATTCCATTGATATAAAATTGTTATCTTGGAAAGTTCTGTTTTTAATGGCTATTTCCTCGGCTCGAAGAGTCTCTGAGTTATCAGCCTTACATTGTGATTCTCCTTATCTGATTTTTCACTCAGACAAGGTAGTTCTGCATACTAAACCTGGGTTCTTACCTAAGGTAGTCACTAACAGGAATATCAATCAAGAGATTGTTGTTCCATCCTTGTGTCCAAATCCTTCTTCAAAGAAGGAACGACTTCTACACAATCTGGATGTAGTTCGTGCCCTGAAATTTTATTTACAGGCAACTAAAGATTTTCGACAAACGTCTTCCCTGTTTGTCGTTTATTCTGGTCAGAGGAGAGGTCAAAAAGCTTCTGCTACCTCTCTCTGTTTTTGGCTTCGTAGCATAATACGTTTAGCTTATGAGACTGCTGGACAGCAGCCTCCTGAAAGAATTACAGCTCATTCCACTAGAGCTGTGGCTTCCACTTGGGCCTTTAAGAATGAGGCCTCTGTTGAACAGATTTGCAAGGCTGCAACTTGGTCTTCGCTTCATACTTTTTCCAAATTTTACAAATTTGACACTTTTGCTTCTTCGGAGGCTGTTTTTGGGAGAAAGGTTCTTCAGGCAGTGGTTCCTTCCGTATAAAGATCCTGCCTGTCCCTCCCATCATCCGTGTACTTTAGCTTTGGTATTGGTATCCCACAAGTAATGATGACCCGTGGACTGACCACACTTAACAGGAGAAAACATAATTTATGCTTACCTGATAAATTCCTTTCTCCTGTAGTGTGGTCAGTCCACGGCCCGCCCTGTTTTTTTATGGCAGGTCAAAATTTTTAAATTATACTCCAGTCACCACTGCACCCTTTAGCTTCTCCTTTCTCGTTGGTTCTCGGTCAAATGACTGGGTGTGACGTAGAGGGGAGGAGCTATATAGCAGCTCTGCTTGGGTGATCCTCTTGCACTTCCTGTTGGGGAGGAGCAAATATCCCACAAGTAATGATGACCCGTGGACTGACCACACTACAGGAGAAAGGAATTTATCAGGTAAGCATAAATTATGTTTTTTCCTATTCACTTAGTGGAATCCCAGCAACTGGGCACGGGCCCTATGCCCAGCACACACAATCCCTTATATTTAAAGATTATATATAACCAAGGGAAAGGAAAACATAAGGAGTTACTAGGAGGCATAAGTGTGAATAAATATAGAAACTCTGCTTCTGAGAGAGCTCAAAAAGGCTAAGCACATTTGCGAATACACCAACAGTTAACAAAGAGATAGATAATATACTTAGGACATAGTATTGTTGTCGTTATATATCAGCACGATATAATTGAGTCAGTGAATATGGACAAGACAAAATTCTTGAGCTGCAAAGTATAAAATCTAGGCATTAGAAGGGTGTGTATGCCTTTTATGACTAAGCCACGCCATCTAGATAACGTAATGAAAAATTGAGAGGTACGGTATACAGGCAAACAATTAGAAACATGAGAACACTTACATTGTGGTGCAAATTTATTAGCTAGACAATAGGATGGCTAAAAGAATAGTAAACATAATGAAACATGTAACCAAGGCATGACAATAAAGCTTAACGTCCAGTGCCTAATATAAGGCAGCTGCAAAAAAAAAAAAAGAAAAAAAAAAAAAGAAACCTGGTAAAATATAACTATTGAGATCTCTAAGAAAAATTGTAGTGAGAGAGTTCACAGGATCAGCGGCCAAAGAAAAAGTTTCACTGACTGATCAGCATCACCCCACACCTACTCGCCAGGTTTGATAATGTCCCTTATCTTGTTTAGAATCGAAAAATAATGTGCCACTCATCCAATGCGGGGCTCCAAACCATTGAAAGTACTGCAAGACATGTGCGATCCCAACCATGCGGTCTCCAAGCTGGTATTGCACCTTCAGATATGTAGGGACCTGTCGCGGCCGCAGCATGGTGATGTGTGGAGGTACGTCCTAACTATGGTCACTGTGATGGAGTTTCCCATATGAAGGCCCTTTTGAATTACAGGCTGGTAGTGGCAGCGGTCCCTGAGAGAATAGCTCTGCTGCGAGTTGAGGGCGTCTTTTGGCCATCGGTCTTGGAATATATAGCGGCTCTATTTCAGTGGCGATATTTGTTTGAGCTCTCAGGTCATGCTTAGGAGACTGCATATTAGTGTGCTCTTTCCTTTGATTCTCGGCTTTCTTGTCCAGGTTAGCAGTACAGTAACCTACATCAGAAGGTTTAGACGCCATGATGCTCGATTGATCAAATGCTACTCGGTACTCTTCTAGGAGGTTACTGATCACAGAGAGGAGATGTGTCGCCATGTCCGTGGTATGGTTCTTCTACAGAGAGCTTTACTAACATTAATAGAGTAGTAGATAACCGATTTCACTCTTTATCCAGGCTCTCCACGGAAATAAACATGGCCGCTTCCAATATCACTGGCCAGCAGGATAGATAGGAAAGTGCCATAAATATCAGCAGGGAGTGTTCTGCCCCTAAAATTGTCAGCGTGTAGGTCTGTTTAGCCTCTAGGATCACAACAACAAACGGTTAGAGAAGTCTAAATGGTCGCAAAATATACCTTTTATATATAAAGTGGCTGGAGCTATTGCGATGTGCGACCGCTCAGTCTCAAAGTTGGCCCCCCCCCCCCCCATAAATTTCCTTTTAATTATTTTAAGAAGGGTGTCAAATGGAATTCTATATTTAGACCTTTTGGATGTTTCGTCTCTAGTTCATAAATCCATTTATACTCTAACTTTAATAATTCATTTTGTATATCTCCACCTCCAGCATTTAATTTATCTATTGCTATATATTTAAAATCTTTTAAATTGCAATTATTACAGAGTAAGAAATGTTTTGGAACCGGTAAATCTAAATTTCTCTCATCTTCAGCATTCTCAATTGACAAGATGTGTTCCCTAACTCTTTCTCGTACAGGTCTAGTCGATTCCCCTACATATTGTTTCCCATGCTTTACACGCCAGGCATGGGAAGAAGCCTTTTAAATCTTCCCCCAATAGGTCTTTATCATTCTTTGTATTATTCTTTTTTTGTCTCTTAAGGTCTGTGGGTGCTAGTCTATTCTTTAAATTATTGGCCCTCCTATAGACAATGTCTGGTGTTTCTCCTATTATTCCTTTTAATTGGTCATCTGATTTTAAAATGTTCCAATGTTTCTTTATAATTTTCTCCACTTGCTTATAATTCTTATTATACTGAGTTATCAGGGGTACGATAGATCTTTTTTCTTTCTTTGTATTTTTATCTGACCCGTATAAAATTTCATTTCTATTTTTCCTTTTTACCCAATCTATTTCTTTATCTATCATTTCACTCTGATATCCTCTTTCTATAAATTTATTCTTCAAAATAACTGATTGTTCTATGAAGTCCTTATCTTTGGTGCAATTTTTTCGTATACGTAATAACTGACCTTTTGGTATATTTCTTTTCCATTAATGTAAATGACAGCTCTCGGCATGTATATAATTGTTACTATCTACAGGTTTAAAATGTGTCTTTGTATTGATCTGGTTATTCTCAATAAAAAATCTCTAAATCTAAAAACGTGATCTTATCTTTATTAATATCGTATGTAAAATTTAAATTTACATCATTATTATTCATTTTATTAAAAAAATATTCAAATGAACTTGTATCCCCTCTCCATATGATTAAAATATCATCTATGTACCTATTATAAGAGACCAGGTTTGCTCCAACTACTGTATTGGTAAGGAAGTCACTTTCCCAAAAACCCATAAAGAGATTTGCATAGCTTGGGACTGTTACAAACTGCTATTTGTAACTGGCCCTTTAAATGAAAAGTTGCCCTGCATCCATGGATCGTGGAGAAGCCTATTTGCCAGCCTCCTTCCTCATGACTATGGCCCCTGGAAGATTGTGCCCATGAAAACCTATTTACTTTTATTGGGTGTGTATGGCCCTTTTAAGAACCGTCTAGGGACATATTGTGACTTTGGTGAACAATGCCCCTTTAAGACTATGTCCCCAGACCTGTAAAATAACTTGTCCCTGGCTTTCTCCCACTTGGTTCAGTAAATAGGACTTACTGAACCAAGTACCACACAGGCAGAGTGTTCCACAGAAAGGGAGCACTGTTACAAAAGCATTAGTTTTCATTGTGTGCCATTAAGAGTTAATTTTGTTCAGCTTCAAGAACCTATTCTAAATACAAGTTTGCTGGGATCAGCTCTAATTAAGTTTAGTGATAAACATTCCCATTGTCTAATCAGACTGCTAGTTGATAAGGTGGACATGCATTGTTTTCTTGTGTTTAAACTTGTTATCTGCTGAAGAAATGTAATTCTACTATGGCCTGTCAAAGGGTGTTGCCTTTCTATCTAAATGTATCAAATGTGTGATTGGGGATTTTATGCCTCCCCCAGAGAGTGTCCTTTTTGCATGTAACCTCAATAAAAAGCAGGCTGTGTGTTCCAGCACATCAGACCTATTCTGACCCTCTAACTTGCAGCCTTGACTCATGTTTGTAGGGGACAGCTATAATCACTTCAGGGATTGCTATGCTCTATATACTCCCTTAGCTACTGAGCTCCTGTAAGAGCTCTTGTTCCTGATCCTGCTTCGCTGTACAGAAGGAAGAGGTTCACCTACTGGAGCCTGGTCGTAGGTCCAGGGCGCAGAGCAGACGGCGAGATACCAGCCCAGCAGCGGTGGTTCGTAGAGTCTGCATTACTTATGGTGGCTACACAGTAGTCTAGAGTGTCTACGGTGCTGATGATCCTTTGGTGAGCGCTAGGAGCATCCTTTTCTACGATCCAACTTCCAGCCAGCCTGGAGGCAACCGTAACATTTGGCAGCAGCGGTGGGATGGCGTCCTAGCGCAAGGAGCAGCACCCCAACAGCACTGGTATCGTAGGAGAGTTATTGAGGGCAACGCTAGCCACTGTGCAGCGTCCCTACCTACAGCAGCATGGAGCTGACAAGATACTGGTCAGAACCCTGTAAAGAGCACCTCAACCGGATCCGTAGCTATGAGGGCGCTGATTTCGTTCCAGAGGTAAAGAGGCGGCTAGTCCGATATGGTCCAGACCCTGCGCAGGAGGTAGTCAGTCGCATCATCCGGGAATTGGATACTGAGAACGAAGCGGCACGAGCCTTTGAGCGCCAACTGTGGAGTTTGAGGGTATGGACACCTGGTCTCCAGCGAGAAAGTGAGTTACAGGGAGAGGAGAGCAGCGACCTCCCTCCCCAGCGGCAGTATACCGTGCAGAGGGAAGAGACAACCAGTCTCCTTCCCCAACCCCAACCAGAGATACCCGAGGCAGCAGGCCTCATAGACTGGTCCTGGGAGGACCCCCAGCAGGCAAGTGGAGATGGGACCGCAGTCTCTCTCTACCGGCCCTACAGGGATGCTGGGCAGGCGGCCCAGATCCCCAGCGACAGACCCAGCTACAGGGAGGGGAGAGCATTGACCTCCCTCCCCAGCCGGAGTGTGCCTTCCAGGGAGAGGAGACAACCGGTCTCTCTCCCCAGCCGCAGCATGTTCCACAGGGAGCGGAGAGCATTGACCTCCCTTCCCAACGGCTGCCGGAGTATCAGGAGGAGGAGGTAAGCCAATCTCCCCCTCCCCAGCTAACTCCCAACTTGGGCCCAGGGTTAACAGTGGAGATGTTAACCCCCACTGACCCCCACGTTCCCTTTGCCACCGGGCAGGACTATGCCCCAATTCCCCCAGCAGAAGAGCTGGCATCAGGACAGAGCGCTGCTGGCCTCTGCCCTACAGACCCCCTTGTTACAGGACTGGCCTGTAAAGTCCTCACCCCAGCAGAAGCGCTGGCACCAGGGCAGAGTGCCGCTGGCTTCTGCCCCCCAAGTACCATCAGCTATTTGCCCAGCTGCGCCAGGAAGGCCGAGGATGCTACACATTCATCCTACATCCAAATGTACAAGAATGTGTGCAAAAAGACTTGCACAACAAAGAAAAAGGCTGCAGGTAACTGGACTAGTGTAATACTGGACCCATTTAATTAAGATTAGACAAAGAAAAAAGGAAAAAAAGAACAATGTAATAATCAAATCACACAAGCATCCCCATTTATACTAAATAACTGTATTTGAGAAAAAATAGGAGCCCGACTGGACTCATACTCATGCACACACACACACACACTATTAAAACTAGCTGAAACTCAGTGTGAGATAATTTCCTATCAAAAAGCACAAGAGTGGATAATTGTAGGTTGCTACCTGGGTGTCTAAATATATTATAATAATTCAACCCAGGGAGTACACCAATAATTTATAGACAGTATGAATATAAATCTCCCCAATTTAAAGGTCTTTGCAAAAATCACAACCTCCAGGTGAGGAACAAGCACAATATTATGTGATTAATGTGCTGGAGGATCAATATATGAAGATAACTATCCAAACACAGGAATAATTGTTTTTGGTAGCTAGTTCCAAACTGAATAAAGGTTGTGCTGTAAGTATTTATTGCAGATATTGCAACTGGCGATTCTGGATCTAAGATATATAAGATCAGCTAATATTTTTATAGCAACCTTAGATTAGTTATACCGTTAGGCAGATATTCTATGTCACAGTTGCTGTGTGTGCAAACCACTAAAATTGTTATATCTGTCCAATAGCTAAATAGGATTTATTTTTCTAATCAAATGTATACACCGCTATTTGCGATGGAAATAACGTAGCAGTCAGTGTAATAGGTCACTATCAGTAGCTGTTACCATAAGATATACAATTTCCTTACACAATGTGTGGTTGGAATGCAAAAACCAACTCCTAATATGTTGAGTGCCTGTGAGTGGCCATCTAAGATCAAGGCTAATTACAATGTGATAATATTTCTCTTGCAATCATATAGATTTCATAATATTGTAGCATAAAATCGTAGTGCTTACGATATTCAAATTCAACAGGTATATTTAAAGTTAGCCGTATAATAAGGTTCAAGGCCAATATTAAGATGTAGCAAGTTATACGTTAAGCACCGAAACTCACTATCACTGAAGCCTGAGATCATATGTCATTGGCTCCCTATATTCCTTAGTGCAAACGTTAGCCTAATCACACACCCTGCTCTAATCCACAGGTGTGAGCTAGCTACTTGTATCGATATATATTGCCCATAAATATTAATGTTGTTTAAGTAACACACCAAAATATGGTTACCTTCAGAATAAAGTATATACACTATTAATTGCAGAGAGTATGCCGCAACATTAATTTAGCCCAAATTATAGCATAGCGCTGGCACTATTAGAGGTGGAAGTTGTAAACAAACAGCAAACATACATTCCCAAATAAGATTGCTGTTATCTAAGGCGCCAGCCAGTGGCAAACTGCCAGATAAGCAAAGACTAAACTTGAAAAAGGTCTCTTCTATAGCGGAGACCTGTTTACTTTTAACTGTCTATTTATGGTCACAAACATTTACAAAAAGTGCTAGGCTGAGTCAGCAATTAAAACGATGAGGGTTACAAAAACCGGTACTAGTGCCCCTGACGCGTGTTTCACATTACACTTCCTCAGAGGGGTACGCGCCGGCCGGACAGAGCGGGTAATATGAAAATCTTACACCCGCCCCTAAACTCTGATTGGTTCTTCAAAGCTACCCTATGCAGCTTCTGATTGGTTGTAATCCGTAAGGGGATGAATGAACTTCGCTAGGCATGTTAAGTCGATGAGTTGGCTCATTCAAGTATGTTTGAAAATATTTTGATGAATGTATTCAGGCAGGGGCCAGTGTACATTAATAACGCAGAGAGGAAAATAATAATGAATGTTTTTTTAATTATTTTAAACATAGGTCTCAAATTATTCATACTTCCATCAGCAGGACATATTTGAGTAAAATGAATGGATCGTAGGGCAATTCAGTTCTTAATATATTTATGTCTAATTTAGTCTGCTTTGCCTAATAAATGTGAGAGATATATTCTTTTATTGTAATTTGACATCTACAAATAATATCATGAATTTAAAAAGGCAAAGATTTTTTGCCACTCGGCTTTTATATTGGCATTATTCCATTGCTGTATATGTCGTAACCTTTAGTATCCATTTGTTTGGGGATTTAATTTTCCTTTATTCAAACTGAGTCGAAGGAAATACTATCAATACTGTGTGATAACAGAAAAGAAAATAGGTTCTATATTGATGTCCTCCACTTACGTGACATGGAACTAAGTGAATCTGTGTAAACGTGTGTGAATTTAGTGTGATAAAATGACAAGAGAAAAATAGTGAAAGTAGAAATTTGCTGTGATACAAAAGTGCCTAAACTTGAATCATATTCTATAATTTATAAATAATTATATATGGTAGTATATTTTCCATACTACATAATTATACATGAAACAAAGTATATATCAGATATAAAAGTCATAAATCATATTGATTAAATTCTGAGAATTAAATAAGGGAAGTGAATACTAGTGATAGCTGGCCCTCAAAGACAATCAGAGAGAAAGAAGGAGATGTGTCCATTCACCAGAATCAGGACCAACTCATGAGAGTAATTAATCTCAGTAAACATGTTTTAGATACAAACCATGAGAGTGTTCTCTCTAAGGGGTTAACCTTTTGTCCCACTAATACTTTAAATAAGTTTGAATTAATTAAAGATATTCATTTATTTTCACGCAAACTGTTGTTAAAAAAGATCTATTCAAACAAAAATGATCCCTCTTTATCTAAAGATGAACTAGATTCTTTACAAGACTTGGAAGACCTTTTAAGTGAGTCTGACACAGAAAATCAAGCCATTCAATGGAAGAAAGGTTTAAAACCTAAATCTACATATACCCCACCTGTATCTATCTCACCACAAGTCAGTGTCTTCTCGCAGATTGTATGTCAAAAAATAGAAACATTGCCTATTTTTGATATAAATAATAACCTCACTCACTCTGAGAAAAGAGCTTTGAATGATATTAAAACATGGACTGATGTAGTCATCAAGCCGTCAGATAAGGGCGGTAATATTGTAGTGTGGCCAAAAGATGATTATGTTGATGAAGCTATGAGACAACTATCTAACAAAGATTGTTATAAAAAGCTTTTATCTAACCCTCAATCAGATTATATGGAACAATACAATAAACTTATCCTGAGGATGTGGAATAATGGAACCATCACGAAAACAGAAAAAAACTTTGTGATACAAAAGAACCCCACTCTTGCGACTATATACTTCTTGCCAAAAGTTCATAAAAATGTATCTAGACCACCAGGAAGACCCATAGTATCAGGCAATAACAACCTTACTGAGGCAGCCAGTAGATACATAGATCAAAGATTAAGAGAATATCTGACTGGTATGCCCTCTTATGTCCGTGATACTATGGAAGTCTTAAAGATCTTACAAAACTTACATCTGAATAATGACACTTGGTTCATTACAGCAGACGTTGAGTCGCTATATACCAGTATCAGACACAATGATGGTATACAGGCAGTAAAATACTTCCTTTCAACCAATGAATCTGATAATAAAGAACATAATGAGTTTATCTTACTTATTTTAAAATACGTACGGACTCATAACATCTTTACGTTTAAAGATAATTTCTTCCTACAAACACAAGGAACCGCCATGGGCACATCTTGTGCCCCAACATATGCTAATTTGTTTTTGGGGTACTGGGAACAAAAAATTGTCTTCTCTGAAGGCATGGAAGTATTCACAGACCATGTACCTTTATGGATAAGGTACATTGATGATGTACTATTCGTCTGGGAAGGCACACGCGAACAGCTTGATGAGTTTTTCTCAGTACTCAACAAAAACAATCTCAATATAAAATTAACGTATCAGGCGGATCTGTGCAAAATCGATTTTCTGGATTTGACAATCATTAAGAACAATGATGGTACTATTGCAACCAAGGTGTTTAGGAAAGATACTGCTACAAATTCATTGCTGCACAAAACTAGTGCACACCCAGGGAGTACTTTGAAAGCAATTCCATATGGAGAGTTCCTACGATTGAGGAGAAATTGTTCTGATGCCTCAATCTATGAAAATGAAAGCAAACTTCTCACAACCAGATTATCACAAAGAGGCTACAGTAACAGAAGTATTAAACAAGCTAAATTCCAAGCTCTAAAAACCTCTAGGGATACATTATTGTGTCCCAAAATCAAAGACAATTCCACAGTTATCCCAAGATTGATCACTACGTACAATCCACAAATGCAAAGTGTGATTAAAATACTCAACGAGAATTGGCACATTCTTACCAGTGACCCTGAGCTTAAGGATACAATAGGTGACAAAGTGCAGATTGGATACAAGAGACCAAGGAATTTAAAGGATCAATTGGTACAAAGCCATTATGTACACACTCCGAAAAAAAGTGACACTGATCCTGGCATGTACCCGTGTGGCACATGTTCTGTCTGTCCTCATGTAAAAAAAATAACAGAAATAAAGGACAAATATGGGAAGAACCAAAAACTCAAACATCATTTCACCTGTAGATCCTCAGGAGTCATTTACATTATCTACTGTGAATGTGACAAAGCCTATGTAGGCATGACCACTAGGGAGGCAAGAGTCAGAATTTTAGAACACAAAAATAACATCAAAAACGCAGAAAAAGACCAACAAAATGGAAAAAAGATCACGAGTGTAGCAAAACACTTTTTATTGAAACACAGAGGTCAAAGTAATCATCTCAAATTTTCCATCCTGCAGAAAATATCTCTAGGTAATAGAAAAAAATGCATTATTAAAAGCAGAATGTAGGTGGATACATCTGCTCAACACTGTATATCCACATGGATTAAATGAATATAATAATTTTTTTTTTTTTTTTAAATTCTTTTTTATTAAAGAAACATGGGTACAGTTTAACATGTGCAAACTTACACAAATGAAAATCATTCAGTTGATACAACACAAAATACTTTTGTTAGTATTTAATATAAAAGCTCAGTAGGGTTAGTTTTATCCAGATAGTAGGATATCAGTCCATGTGTATCCCATGTTTCTCATTTTCTTATATAACAGTGAATAAAAGATCTTATCCAAACTAAACACATAATCTAAACACATTCTAAACCCAATCTAAACCCAACCCCAATTGACTTAGAGATTCCAGCAATATGCCATCCCCCTTATGTATATATATGTATAGATTAATAAGTTTTATATATACTACCCAATATCACAAAATAATCATGTTAATGCATTAATTGATCCAGAAGCTTGATAAAGCTCAGCCAAAAACAGCTTGTATAGTCATAGACTGTTAATAAGTTATGTTGTATTTGCGCTTTTTATCCTAAATGTATTTTCCCAGGAGGTATGGGTAGAGCTAACTTGCATTAAAAAAAAGAATTGTGACTATCGTGCTTAAATCCTTTTGTATGTGATATACAATATAGGTTATGGGCCATGTTACTAGGGACAGTTAAGGTGTACATAAGATATCTATAGCAGAGTAATGGAACTTTTGAGAATAAGACCCTATTTTGCAGAAGTATATACAGGTATTGTGGAATCCTTAATCTGCTGATGTTCGTTTGGATTTTGTCAATTGGGGTATTACTCTAATTAAACTAATAAAACTATAGCAAACCACAAACACAACCGTACCGCACCACAATCAACAGGCAAAGTTACAGGGTAAGGTTAATTTATAGCTGTTGGGTGCTGTGCAGCTAAACTGTAGGCTGGGTGGCATGGGGGTACAATGCTGCTAATGCATATAGATTAGTGTGCGTCAAAATTTAAAGGTGTTAGATACTCAACCCTTATGCAATAACTAGAATATAAGAGTCAATATAGGAAGTAGCCCTGTATATGTTTCCAAGATGTAACGTGGGATTATTGTAGAAGCAGCAAGGACTCCTCCCTGATCAGAAGCTGTATGGCAACCTAAAAGAGAATCCTCTTAGAGATAGACTGTATTACTATATTATGTGGGTACATCACATAGGTAGCAGGTTTTTTGAAGAGCTTAACCATACCAAGCCCAAATCAGACTGGTCAATAAGAGTAACAAAATATAAGGCAAACAGACAAGTGAGCGGTGTGTATACACAGTGATCTCAAAAGCACAGTGCTATTCAGGTTGACCAAATGTAGTGAGGTCATGGTTAGCAGATATTTATGTCTCAGTGGAACAAACATAACATTCCTCAAAAAAGAATAAATAAATGGTCAATGTAGTAGTGCAGGTAGAAGTGAGTGTGAATCTCCCATTACATTACAGGGTACCCCCGATGACGTTGCAAAACAACCCAAACCATACATAAGTGTAACAACCATACACACGCAGCCTAGTCAGAATTAAAACAGATTAGAGCCCTCTCTAGTTAGCTGGTTCACTTATCTGATGAGATGAGGCAAGTACATGTATGTATTCAAAGCTGCTGAACATTATGCGTAACATTTAGCGGGACATCAGCCCATACAGTTATTTGGCACTCAGTCAATTGGTACTTAGGGCTGTAGCATTATGGATATTACCCGACCCCGGCTCGGGATGGAGCATGGCAGCTATGCCTTTGTAGAGTGCCGCCTTTCTGCGGGGGGAGGAGAAGCTGCCTCGTAGCGGGAATAAAATACGGCAATGTTCCTAGAGGGCAGCTGCCCCATCCCAAGTCCAACTTCAGGGCATGCGAGCTGATGGTCAAATGTGTAGCAAACAGAAAGTCAGGGCCGTATCTGTAGAGATCCTGTCGCTCCTCAGGCAGGGCAGTGACAGCAGCCGGAATGACAAGTGACTCGACTTTAGCAACAGCAGGGTAAGCGGGGCCGTAGGCAGTCACTCCCTCAACTCCGGGGCCAGGATCCATGACCGAAGCTGGGTCAGCAACCAGATGGGTCATTTGCGGGAGCGGTAAGCTGCGCTTCAGGTAGACAGTCGGGTCTATGTCGCAACCCAGCCAGGTCGTTTGGGTATCAGATTCTGGGGCTGAAACCAATAGTGGGTGAGTCATCCGCGGTGTCGGCAGTCTCTCTTGTGGTTCAGTCTGCGGTTCCACTAGGTGCAAGACAGGAGAGGCTATTCCGCTTACCAATAGGTTGGGGGCCATGGGGCTGTCATTAAGAGACTTGAGTGTTGCGCTCCCTGCAGTGGGCTCGGCGGCAGGCCTTCCCTGGTGGCCCCATTGCTTCTTAGTTGCCAGCGCAGCACATAGTTCAGTGCAGGAATTCAAGAGTCTCTCTAGCTTGGGTAGGAACAGAGTTTGTAATTCTACCAAGATGCAGGAGCCAGCTGAGCAGTCTTTGGCGGTGAATATCTCCATTGTAGGGAGACAGGACCTTTGTAAGATGTATATACAGAGTGGCAGCAGTATTCCCGCCACAATAACCAACGGGTTTCTTCTTTAAAGTGACGTTCCGGGGTAGAAGAGCTGTTAATTCTTCTATCTGCTGGATATTCCCGGACAGCTTGCCTGTCAAGGGAGATGCAGATGGCGTAGATAAGTGGCCGCAATATTAGAAGTAGAAGTAGTTTGCTTCAGAGCTGTTGAAGCTTGCAGCCATCTTGTAGAGCCACCCACCGGAAGTCGAATATAATAATTTTAATGTATATTTATGAGTATTTTATATTTTTTTCAATAATTTTTTTTATTTAAACACAAATAACACGTTCACCGATCTCCCTATATCTTGTTAGGAAGAACAACACTATTTTTCATCACAATTTAAATTCACACTTCCCATTTATATATAATTCTTTATTCTCCAGCTATCACTAGTATTCACTTCCCTTATTTAATTCTCACAATTTAATCAATATGATTTATGACTTTTATATCTGATATATACTTTGTTTCATGTATAATTATGTAGTATGGAAAATATACTACCATATATAATTATTTATAAATTATAGAATATGATTCAAGTTTAGGCACTTTTGTATCATAGCAAATTTCTACTTTCACTATTTTTCTCTTGTCATTTTATCACACTAAATTCACACACATGTTTACACAGATTCACTTAGTTCCATGTCACGTAAGTGGAGGACATCAATATAGAACCTATTTTCTTTTCTGTTATCACACAGTATTGATAGTATTTCCTTCGACTCAGTTTGAATAAAGGAAAATTAAATCCCCAAACAAATGGATACTAAAGGTTACGACATATACAGCAATGGAATAATGCCAATATAAAAGCCGAGTGGCAAAAAATCTTTGCCTTTTTAAATTCATGATATTATTTGTAGATGTCAAATTACAATAAAAGAATATATCTCTCACATTTATTAGGCAAAGCAGACTAAATTAGACATAAATATATTAAGAACTGAATTGCCCTACGATCCATTCATTTTACTCAAATATGTCCTGCTGATGGAAGTATGAATAATTTGAGACCTATGTTTAAAATAATTAAAAAAACATTCATTATTATTTTCCTCTCTGCGTTATTAATGTACACTGGCCCCTGCCTGAATACATTCATCAAAATATTTTCAAACATACTTGAATGAGCCAACTCATCGACTTAACATGCCTAGCGAAGTTCATTCATCCCCTTACGGATTACAACCAATCAGAAGCTGCACAGGGTAGCTTTGAAGAACCAATCAGAGTTTAGGGGCGGGTGTAAGATTTTCATATTACCCGCTCTGTCCGGCCGGCGCTTACCCCTCTGAGGAAGCGTAATGTGAAACGCGCGTCAGGGGCACTAGTACCGGGTTATGTAACCCTCATCGTTTTAATTGCTGTAAATGTTTGTGACCATAAATAGACAGTTAAAAGTAAACAGGTCTCCGCTATAGAAGAGACCTTTTTCAAGTTTAGTCTTTGCTTATCTGGCAGTTTGCCACTGGCCGGCGCCTTAGATAACAGCAGTCTTATTTGGGAATGTATGTTTGCTGTTTGCTTACAACTTCCACCTCTAATAGTGCCAGCGCTATGCTATAATTTGGGCTAAATTAATGTTGCGGCATACTCTCTGTAATTAATAGTGTATATACTTTATTCTGAAGGTAACCATATTTTGGTGTGTTACTTATACAACATTAATATTTATGGGCAATATATATTGATACAAGTAGCTAGCTCACACCTGTGGATTAGAGCAGGGTGTGTGATTAGGCTAACGTTTGCACTAAGGAATATAGGGAGCCAATGACATATGATCTCAGGCTTCAGTGATAGTGAGATTCGGTGCTTAACGTATAACTTGCTACATCTTAATATTGGCCTTGAACCTTATTATACGGCTAAGTTTAAATACACCTGTTGATTTTGAATATCGTAAGCACTACGATTTTATGCTACAATATTATGAAATCTATATGATTGCAAGAGAAATATTATCACATTGTAATTAGCCTTGATCTTAGATGGCCACTCACAGGCACTCAACATATTAGGAGTTGGTTTTTGCATTCCAACCACACATTGTGTAAGGAAATTGTATATCTTATGGTAACAGCTACTGATAGTGACCTATTACACTGACTGCTACGTTAATTCCATCGCAAATAGCGGTGTATACATTTGATTAGAAAAATAAATCCTATTTAGCTATTGGACAGATATAACAATTTTAGTGGTTTGCACACACAGCAACTGTGACATAGAATATCTGCCTAACGGTATAACTAATCTAAGGTTGTTATAAAAATATTAGCTGATCTTATATATCTTAGATCCAGAATCGCCAGTTGCAATATCTGCAATAAATACTTACAGCACAACCTTTATTCAGTTTGGAACTAGCTACCAAAAACAATTATTCTTGTGTTTGGATAGTTATCTTCATATATTGATCCTCCAGCACATTAATCACATAATATTGTGCTTGTTCCTCACCTGGAGGTTGTGATTTTTGCAAAGACCTTTAAATTGGGGAGATTTATATTCATACTGTCTATAAATTATTGGTGTACTCCCTGGGTTGAATTATTATAATATATTTAGACACCCAGGTAGCAACCTACAATTATCCACTCTTGTGCTTTTTGATAGGAAATTATCTCACACTGAGTTTCAGCTAGTTTTAATAGTGTGTGTGTGTGTGTGCATGAGTATGAGTCCAGTCGGGCTCCTATTTTTTCTCCAATAAAGTTATTTAGTATAAATGGGGATGTTTGTGTGATTTGATTATTACATTGTTCTTTTTTTCTTTTTTCTTTGTCTAATCTTAATTAAATGGGTCCAGTATTACACTAGTCCAGTTACCTGCAGCCTTTTTCTTTGTTGTGCAAGTCTTTTTGCACACATTCTTGTACATTTGGATGTATATCACTGCTTGAGTTTCTGGAGTTCAGGGACTATTAATAATATTATAATTTGACTTGCACCCCTGAATTTCACCAGAAAACCCATTTCTCTTTTCCCTCACCATCCTTAGTTTAACTTTCATCCTACAACCTGGAACCTACAGGCCAGTACTACTTATTGTGGGGGGGCTACTTTGCTGCTAATGTTTATTTGTGGGTGGGTTGCGAGACTAACTTAGGCACTGACCGACAGAAGGTCAGGTGCCTGGTTAGTCTCCCTCCAAAAGGGGAGATATGTTACAAACTGCTATTTGTAACTGGCCCTTTAAATGAAAAGTTGCCCTGCTTCCATTGATCGTGGAGAAGCCTATTTGCCAGCCTCCTTCCTCATGACTATGGCCCCTGGAAGATTGTGCCCCTGAAAACCTATTAACTTTTATTGGGTGTGTATGGCCCTTTAAGAACCGTCTGGGGACATATTGTGACTTTGGTGAACAATGCCCCTTTAAGACTATGTCCCCAGACCTGTAAAATAACTTGTCCCTGGCTTTCTCCCACTTGGTTCAGTAAATAGGACTTACTGAACCAAGTACCACACAGGCAGAGTGTTCCACAGAAAGGGAGCACTGTTACAAAAGCATTAGTTTTCATTGTGTGCCATTAAGAGTTAATTTTGTTCAGCTTCAAGAACCTATTCTAAATACAAGTTTGCTGGGATCAGCTCTAATTAAGTTTAGTGATAATCATTCCCATTGTCTAATCAGACTGCTAGTTGATAAGGTGGACTGCGTTGTTTTCTTGTGTTTAAACTTATCTGCTGAAGAAATGTAATTCTACTATGGCCTGTCAAAGGGCGTTGCCTCTCTATCTAAATGTATCAAATGTGTGATTGGGGATTTTATGCCTCCCCCAGAGAGTGTCCTTTTTGCATGTAACCTCAATAAAAAGCAGGCTGTGTGTTCCAGCACATCAGACCTATTCTGACCCTCTAACTTGCAGCCTTGACTCATGTTTGTAGGGGACAGCTATAATCACTACAGGGATTGCTATGCTCTATATACTCCCTTAGCTACTGAGCTCCTGTAAGAGCTCTTGTTCCTGATCCTGCTTCGCTGTACAGAAGGAAGAGGTTCACCTACTGGAGCCTGGTCGTAGGTCCAGGGCGCAGAGCAGACGGCGAGATACCAGCCCAGCAGCGGTGGTTCGTAGAGTCTGCATTACTTATGGTGGCTACGCAGTAGTCTAGGGTGTCTACGGTGCTGATGATCCTTTGGTGAGCGCTAGGAGCATCCTTTTCTACGGTCCAAATTCCAGCCAGCCTGGAGGCAACCGTAACAGGGACGAACCTGGTCCCCATAGCCGTTCCACAAATTTGATCATATAATAATTCATCATAATAAAAATATGTGTGAGGATAAATTTAATACTCTCCAAAATAAAATTCTTATGCCATGTGTTTAAATCGTTATCTAACTCTAAATAGTGGTCAACCGCTTTTATTCCATCAATGTGTCTGATACAAGTGTACAGCGACGTTACGTCGCAGGTTTCAAGCCACATCTCATCATCCCAAACTATTTGTTCTAAAAGTTTTATAATATGTGTAAAATCTTTAAGGTAACTGTCTAAATTTTTTACATGTTTCTGAGGGTATATGTCTACATATTCCGATAGATTTTAGGTAAGAGAGCCTATGCCTGAAACTATCGGACGTTCTGGTGGGTTTATTAGAGACTTATGAATTTTGGGTAAAATGTAAAATAATGGGATCTTTGGATATTGAGGTAAGAGATAATTAAATTCTTGGTCTGTTAAGATTCCATTATTCTTTGCTTCAGTTAAAATCATCTTAAGTTCCAACTTCTAAAAACTGGTTGGGTTCCTTATGCATTTTTTTATAAGTTTTAGTATCCCCAATAAGGTCCTTACAAATTCTAGTATAGTGATCTTTATCAAGTAGAACAATGCCCCCACCCTTATCCGCAGGTTTCACAATAATTTCTCTATTGTTCTCCAGAGCTTCAAGTACACTTTTCTCTTTTTTGTTTAAATTAAAATCCTTTTGACTTAAACTATGTTCTTTCATTTGTTTTAGATCATCTAAAACTAGAGTTTCAAAAGTCTCTAGAAAAGGGCCCTTTTCATGTTTAGGATAAAAAGTTGATTTCTTTTTCAGGCCTGATGATTTAAACTTATTAGTTTGCTGGACATTGGTTTCTAGTATATTTCGTTCAATTGGAGTTTTAAAAAATAATCTTTTTAAAGTTAGTGATCTAACATACCTTTTTATATCTATGTAAGTATTGAACTTATTCATTCTATTACTTGGGGCAAAAGATAAACCTTTGTTGACAACAACCTTTTGTTCATGACTTAGTTCTAATTTACTTAAATTAAAAATCCCTTTAAAATCTATACTTTCATTTACTTTTATATCAATTTCCCCTTTTATTTTTTCCTTTTGGCTTTATGTATATTACCTCCTCTTGTTCCTCTCTTTCTGATTCTTTTCTCTTTTTTGGATTTGTATTTCTCCTTTCTATCGGTATCTCCTCTCTCCTCCTTTATCCTATTCCTAAAAAATCCTTATTATGAGTGCTTTGCTGTTGTTGATCTGGATGTCGCGTTTTTTCCATAACCGTATGTCTTAGAGGTTCAAATCTATTATATGATACATAATTTGTGTTATTGCTCTGTCTATATCTATTATATGTCTCATTATTCCTGGTTATATTTCCTTGTATTTGTCTATTGTAATGGTTATAATCATTGTCATTAGATTTGCTCCCCTGATAAGTATATTGTTTCTCGTATCCCCTATTGGGATGGTATCTATGATTATCTCCATATCTATATTTATCATTATAACCATTATATCCATTATTTCTATGTTGTGTATTGTTTTCATGATTTAAATAGTGTCTTCTCTCTATGTTGCTGTTATAAGATGAGTATGTATACTTTTTTTGTTGTTGAGTTATGTGTGGCTGATACATTGAGGTTGATTCATAATTCTCTCTTTGATAATTTTTTCTCCAATTTCTCTTACATTGGTGTATCCGGTCCACGGCTTCATCCTTACTTGTGGGATATTCTCAATCCCTACAGGAAGTGGCAAAGAGAGCACACAGCAGAGCTGTCCATATAGCTCCCCTCAGGCTCCGCCCCCCCAGTCATTCTCTTTGCCGCTCTAACAAGTAGCATCTCCACGGGAGGGTAAAGAGTTTGTGGTGTTAGATTTGTAGTTTTTATTCAATCAAAAGTTTATTTTAAAATAGTGCCGGTTTGTACTATTTACTCTGAGGCAGAAAGTGATGAAGATTTCTGCTGAGAGGAATATGATTTTAGCCCCAGTAACTAAAATCCATTGCTGTTCCCACGCAGGACTGTTGAATACAGGAGAACTTCAGTTGGGGGAAACAGTTTGCAGGCTTAACTGCTTCAGGTATGATCAGTCATTTCTCCAACATAGGTGTGTCCGGTCCACGGCGTCATCCTTACTTGTGGGATATTCTCTTCCCCAACAGGAAATGGCAAAGAGCCCAGCAAAGCTGGTCACATGATCCCTCCTAGGCTCCGCCTTCCCCAGTCATTCTCTTTGCCGTTGTACAGGCAACATCTCCACGGAGATGGCTTAGTTTTTTAGTGTTTAACTGTAGTTTTTATTATTCAATCAAGAGTTTGTTATTTTAAAATAGTGCTGGTATGTACTATTTACTCTGAAACAGAAAAGAGATGAAGATTTCTGTTTGTAAGAGGAAAATGATTTTAGCAACCGTTACTAAAATCGATGGCTGTTCCACACAGGACTGTTGAGAGGAATTAACTTCAGTTGGGGGAACAGTGAGCAGACTTTTGCTGCTTGAGGTATGACACATTCTAACAAGACGATGTAATGCTGGAAGCTGTCATTTTCCCTATGGGATCCGGTAAGCCATTTTATTACAGACAGTAAATAAGGGCTTCACAAGGGCTTTTCAAGACTGTAGACATTTTCTGGGCTAAATCGATTTATATATAAATGTTATACTCCATAGCCTTGAGGAATTATTTTAATCTTGGGAAGTTTGTAAAATAACCGGCAGGCACTATATTGGACACCTTATTCTCTAGGGGCTTTCCCTAATCATAGGCAGAGTCTCATTTTCGCGCCTGTATTGCGCACTTGTTTTTGAGAAGCATGACATGCAGATGCATGTGTGAGGAGCTCTGATACATAGAAAAGGCTTTCTGAAGGCGTCATTTGGTATCGTATTCCCCTTTGGGCTTGGTTGGGTCTCAGCAAAGCAGATACCAGGGACTGTAAAGGGGTTAAATATAAAAACGGCTCCGGTTCCGTTATTTTAAGGGTTAAAGCTTCCAAATTTGGTGTGCAATACTTTTAAGGCTTTAAGACACTGTGGTGAAATTTTGGTGAATTTTGAACAATTCCTTCATACTTTTTCGCAATTGCAGTAATAAAGTGTGTTCAGTTTAAAATTTAAAGTGACAGTAACGGTTTTATTTTAAAACGTTTTTTGTACTTTGTTATCAAGTTTATGCCTGTTTAACATGTCTGAACTGCCAGATAGACTGTGTTCTGAATGTGGGGATGCTAAAGTCCCTTCTCATTTAAATAGATGTGATTTATGTGACACAAAATTTAGAGAAAATGATGCCCAAGATGATTCCTCAAGTGAGGGGAGTAAGCATGGTACTGCATCATCCCCTCCTTCGTCTACACCAGTCTTGCCCACACAAGAGGCCCCTAGTACATCTAGCGCGCCAATACTCCTTACTATGCAACAATTAACGGCTGTAATGGATAATTCTATCAAAAACATTTTAGCCAAAATGCCCACTTATCAGCGAAAGCGCGACTGCTCTGTTTTAGAAAATACTGAAGAGCATGAGGACGCTGATGATATTGTTTCTGAAGGGCCCCTACACCAGTCTGAGGGGGCCAGGGAGGTTTTGTCTGAGGGAGAAATTTCAGATTCAGGGAAAATTTCTCAACAAGCTGAACCTGATGTGATTACATTTAAATTTAAGTTGGAACATCTCCGCGCTCTGCTTAAGGAGGTGTTATCCACTCTGGATGATTGTGAGAATTTGGTCATCCCAGAGAAACTATGTAAAATGGACAAGTTCCTAGAGGTCCCGGGGCCCCCCGAAGCTTTTCCTATACCCAAGCGGGTGGCGGACATTGTAAATAAAGAATGGGAAAGGCCCGGTATACCTTTCGTCCCTCCCCCCATATTTAAAAAATTGTTTCCTATGGTCGACCCCAGAAAGGACTTATGGCAGACAGTCCCCAAGGTCGAGGGGGCGGTTTCTACTCTAAACAAACGCACCACTATACCCATAGAAGATAGTTGTGCTTTCAAAGATCCTATGGATAAAAAATTAGAAGGTTTGCTTAAAAAGATGTTTGTTCAGCAAGGTTACCTTCTACAACCAATTTCATGCATTGTCCCTGTCACTACAGCCGCGTGTTTCTGGTTCGATGAGCTAGAAAAGGCGATCACTAGTAATTCTCCTTCTTATGAGGAGATTATGGACAGAATCCGTGCTCTCAAATTGGCTAATTCTTTCACCCTAGACGCCACTTTGCAATTGGCTAGGTTAGCGGCGAAAAATTCTGGGTTTGCTATTGTGGCGCGCAGAGCGCTTTGGTTAAAATCTTGGTCAGCGGATGCGTCTTCCAAGAACAAATTGCTTAACATTCCTTTCAAGGGGAAAACGCTGTTTGGCCCTGACTTGAAAGAGATTATCTCTGATATCACTGGGGGCAAGGGCCACGCCCTTCCTCAGGATAGGTCTTTCAAGGCCAAAAATAAACCTAATTTTCGTCCCTTTCGTAGAAACGGACCAGCCCCAAGTGCTACGTCCTCTAAGCAAGAGGGTAATACTTCTCAAGCCAAGCCAGCCTGGAGACCAATGCAAGGCTGGAACAAGGGAAAGCAGGCCAAGAAACCTGCCACTGCTACCAAGACAGCATGAGATGTTGGCCCCCGATCCGGGACCGGATCTGGTGGGGGGCAGACTCTCTCTCTTCGCTCAGGCTTGGGCAAGAGATGTTCTGGATCCTTGGGCGCTAGAAATAGTCTCCCAAGGTTATCTTCTGGAATTCTAAGGGCTTCCCCCAAGGGGGAGGTTCCACAGGTCTCAATTGTCTTCAGACCACATAAAAAAACAGGCATTCTTACATTGTGTAGAAGACCTGTTAAAAATGGGAGTGATTCATCCTGTTCCATTAGGAGAACAAGGGATGGGGTTCTACTCCAATCTGTTCGTAGTTCCCAAAAAAGAGGGAACGTTCAGACCAATCTTAGATCTCAAGATCCTAAACAAGTTTCTCAAGGTTCCATCGTTCAAAATGGAAACCATTCGAACAATTCTTCCTTCCATCCAGGAAGGTCAATTCATGACCACGGTGGATTTAAAGGATGCGTATCTACATATTCCTATCCACAAGGAACATCATCGGTTCCTAAGGTTCGCATTCCTGGACAAGCATTACCAGTTCGTGGCACTTCCGTTCGGATTAGCCACTGCTCCAAGGATTTTCACAAAGGTACTAGGGTCCCTTCTAGCGGTGCTAAGACCAAGGGGCATTGCAGTAGTACCTTACTTGGACGACATTCTGATTCAAGCGTCGTCCCTTCCTCTAGCAAAGGCTCACACCGACTTTGTCCTGGCCTTTCTCAGATCTCACGGATGGAAAGTGAACGTAGAAAAGAGTTCTCTATCTCCGTCAACGAGGGTTCCCTTCTTGGGAACAATAATAGACTCCTTAGAAATGAGGATTTTTCTGACAGAGGCCAGAAAAACAAAACTTCTAAACTCTTGTCAAATACTTCGTTCCGTTCCTCTTCCTTCCATAGCGCAGTGCATGGAAGTAATAGGTTTGATGGTAGCGGCAATGGACATAGTTCCTTTTGCGCGCATTCATCTAAGACCATTACAACTGTGCATGCTCAGTCAGTGGAATGGGGACTATACAGACTTGTCTCCGACGATACAAGTAAATCAGAGGACCAGAGATTCACTCCGTTGGTGGCTGACCCTGGACAACCTGTCACAGGGGATGAGCTTCCGCAGACCAGAGTGGGTCATTGTCACGACCGACGCCAGTCTGATGGGCTGGGGCACGGTCTGGGGACCCCTGAAAGCTCAAGGTCTTTGGTCTCGGGAAGAATCTCTTCTACCGATAAATATTCTGGAACTGAGAGCGATACTCAATGCTCTCAAGGCTTGGCCTCAGCTAGCAAAGGCCAAGTTCATACGGTTTCAATCAGACAACATGACGACTGTTGCGTACATCAACCATCAGGGGGGAACAAGGAGTTCCCTGGCGATGGAAGAAGTGACCAAAATCATTCAATGGGCGGAGACTCACTCCTGCCACTTGTCTGCAATCCACATCCCAGGAGTGGAAAATTGGGAAGCGGATTTTCTGAGTCGTCAGACATTACATCCGGGGGAGTGGGAACTCCATCCGGAAATCTTTGCCCAAATTACTCAACTGTGGGGCATTCCAGACATGGATCTGATGGCCTCTCGTCAGAACTTCAAGGTTCCTTGCTACGGGTCCGGATCCAGGGATCCCAAGGCGACTCTAGTAGATGCACTAGTAGCACCTTGGACCTTCAAACTAGCTTATGTATTCCCGCCGTTTCCTCTCCTCCCCAGGCTGGTAGCCAGGATCAAATGCTTGATCTTATCAAAGCGAGGGTTCTCAGATTCTGTTATTGATACTCTTGTTCAGGCCAGAAAGCCTGTAAGTAGAAAAATTTACCACAAAATATGGAAAAAATATATCTGTTGGTGTGAATCTAAAGGATTCCCTTGGGACAAGGTAAAAATTCCTAAGATTCTATCCTTTCTTCAAGAAGGATTGGAGAAAGGATTATCTGCAAGTTCCTTGAAGGGACAGATTTCTGCCTTGTCTGTGTTACTTCACAAAAAGCTGGCAGCTGTGCCAGATGTTCAAGCCTTTGTTCAGGATCTGGTTAGAATCAAGCCTGTTTACAAACCTTTGACTCCTCCTTGGAGTCTCAATTTAGTTCTTTCAGTTCTTCAGGGGGTTCCGTTTGAACCCTTACATTCCGTTGATATTAAGTTATTATCTTGGAAAGTTTTGTTTTTGGTTGCAATTTCTTCTGCTAGAAGAGTTTCAGAATTATCTGCTCTGCAGTGTTCTCCTCCTTATCTGGTGTTCCATGCAGATAAGGTGGTTTTACGTACTAAACCTGGTTTTCTTCCGAAAGTTGTTTCTAACAAAAACATTAACCAGGAGATAGTCGTGCCTTCTTTGTGTCCGAATCCAGTTTCAAAGAAGGAACGTTTGTTGCACAATTTGGATGTTGTTCGCGCTCTAAAATTCTATTTAGATGCTACAAAGGATTTTAGACAAACATCTTCCTTGTTTGTTGTTTATTCTGGTAAAAGGAGAGGTCAAAAAGCAACTTCTACCTCTCTCTCTTTTTGGATTAAAAGCATCATCAGATTGGCTTATGAGACTGCCGGACGGCAGCCTCCTGAAAGAATCACAGCTCATTCCACTAAGGCTGTGGCTTCCACATGGGCCTTCAAGAACGAGGCTTCTGTTGATCAGATATGTAAGGCAGCGACTTGGTCTTCACTGCACACTTTTACCAAATTTTACAAGTTTGATACTTTTGCTTCTTCTGAGGCTATTTTTGGGAGAAAGGTTTTGCAAGCCGTGGTGCCTTCCATTTAGGTGACCTGATTTGCTCCCTCCCTTCATCCGTGTCCTAAAGCTTTGGTATTGGTTCCCACAAGTAAGGATGACGCCGTGGACCGGACACACCTATGTTGGAGAAAACAGAATTTATGTTTACCTGATAAATTACTTTCTCCAACGGTGTGTCCGGTCCACGGCCCGCCCTGGTTTTTTAATCAGGTCTGATAATTTATTTTCTTTAACTACAGTCACCACGGTATCATATGATTTCTCCTATGCAAATATTCCTCCTTTACGTCGGTCGAATGACTGGGGAAGGCGGAGCCTAGGAGGGATCATGTGACCAGCTTTGCTGGGCTCTTTGCCATTTCCTGTTGGGGAAGAGAATATCCCACAAGTAAGGATGACGCCGTGGACCGGACACACCGTTGGAGAAAGTAATTTATCAGGTAAACATAAATTCTGTTTTTTCTAACAAGACCCAGTAATGCTAGAAGACTGACAGGAATCCCCATGGGGGAAGGTAAGCCATTTTCTCAGACTCAGTATAGAAGGATGGCTTAGATTAAGGGCTTAAATACTGGTGGACACTATTTTTGGGCTCAATCGATTGCTTTATTAGCATGATTTCATATTGAATCTGGTGTTTTTAGACTTATAAAACACTTAGGTTTTTTTTTATTTCGCCTGCCTTTTTATTAGACACCTAATCTATCTCAGAGGCCCCATCACTCTGGAATGAAGAGGGAGGGGGCCTCATTTTCGCGCCTCAGTTGCGCAGTTGTTTTTGCTAGACAGTTCATGCAGCTTCACGCGTAGAGTCCAGAGACCTCAGACAGGACTTCAGAGAGGCTTATTTCTTCTTCAAATAATCCCTAAGGAAGGTAAAAGCCACAGTAGAGGCTGTGGCATCGTGCTGTAGTGTTTACAACCGGTTGTCTGATCTCTTTAGCTCCGGTTTGGGCAACAAGGGGTTAATTGATTTGAAAATTTGTGTGCAATCATTTCAAAGCATTAGGATAATGTGGTGAAAATTTCATTAAGATCGGATATTTCTTTGATGTTTTGGTAAAAAGTGTGTGCTTTTTACTATTTAAAGACACAGTAAGTTTTTTCAAAAAGTATTTTTTCTTGCATTATAGTGCTGTCTAAGTCTGTCAAACATGTCTGAGCCTTCAGATAGCCCTTGTTCTGTATGTTTAAAAGCCATGGCGGTACCCCCATTGCATTTGTGTTTAAAGTGTTCTATAGCGTCCAAGCAGTTTAAAGACCATGCAGTGACACTTAAAAATGTAGCCCAAGATGATTCTTTAGCTGAAGGTTGTGAGGATAGTACTCGCTCCTCTGCTCCTGTGTCGACACCAGCTATGCCCGCGCAAGCGATGCCCAGTACCTCTAGCGCATCGATTCCTATTACTTTGCAACAGTTAGCAGCAGTAATGGATAATTCTCTTGCAGCATTTTTATCCAAACTGCCAGCATTTCCAAGGAAGCGCGATAGCTCAGTTTTAAATACAGAGAATGAGCAATCAGACGCATTGGATAATTTATCTGTAGTGCCCTCACAACAATCTGACTTGGCGGTGAGGGAGGGCCTGTCTGAGCGAGAAATTTCTGACACAGGAAAAGTTTCCCAGCAGGCAGAGCCAGATACCATAGCATTTAAATTTAAGCTAGAACACCTCCGCGCCCTGCTTAAGGAGGTCCTGGCTACGCTAGATGATTGTGACCCCTTGGTGGTCCCAGAAAAATTGTGTAAAATGGACAAATTCTTAGAGGTCCCGGTACACACTGATGCGTTTCCGATCCCTAAGAGGGTGGCGGTTATTGTGACTAGGGAGTGGGAGAGACCAGGTGTACCCTTTGTTCCCCCTCCTATATTTAAGAAAATGTTCCCCATTGTTGACCCCAGAAGGGACGCGTGGCAGACGGTCCCTAAGGTAGAGGGGGCAGTTTCGACACTAGCCAAGCACACGACTATACCAATAGAAGACATTTGCGCTTTCAAAGATCCTATGGATAAAAAATTAGGTGGTTTACTTAAGAGAATATTTGTTCAACAAGGTTTCCTTCTTCAACCAATTTCTTGCATTATTCCTGTAACCACTGCAGCGGCTTTTTGGTTTGAGGAACTGGAAAACTCGCTCCAGAAGGAGACTTCTTATGATGAGGTCATGGACAGAATTCATGCCCTGAAGTTGGCTAATTCCTTCATCACAGATGCCGCTTTTCAGTTAGCTAAATTAGCGGCGAAAAATTGTTTCTCAGGGGTACCTTCTGGAATTCAAGGACCTTCCTCCAAGGGGAAGGTTCCACATTTCTCGCTTGTCTTTAGACCAGACAAAGAGACAGGCATTCTTACGCTGCGTAGAAGACCTTCTAAAAAAGGGAGTGATACACCCAGTTCCAACGGCAGAACAAGGACTGGGTTTTTACTCAAACCTGTTTGTAGTTCCTAAAAAGGAAGGAACTTTCAGGCCAATCCTGGACTTAAAAATCCTAAACAAATTCCTCAGAGTTCCATCATTCAAAATGGAAACCATTCGGACAATCTTAGCAATGATCCAGGAGGGTCAATTTATGACTACCGTGGATTTAAAGGATGCGTACCTGCATATTCCTATCCACAAGGATCACCATCAGTTCCTGAGGTTCGCCTTTCTGGACAAGCATTACCAGTTCGTGGCTCTTCCCTTCGGATTGGCCACTGCTCCCAGAATTTTCACAAAGGTGCTTGGGTCCCTTCTAGCAGTACTAAGACCAAGGGGCATTGCAGTAACACCTTACCTAGATGACATCTTAATACAAGCGTCGTCCTTTCACAGAGCAAAGGCTCATACGGACATTGTTCTGGCCTTTCTAAGGTCTCACGGGTGGAAGGTGAACGTAGAAAAAAGTTCTCTCTCCCCGTTCACAAGGGTTCCCTTCCTGGGAACAATAATAGACTCGGTAGAAATGAAAATCTTTCTGACAGAGGTCAGGAAGTCAAAACTTTCGAACACTTGTCGAGTTCTTCATGCCATTCCTCAGCCTTCTGTGGCTCAGTGCATGGAGGTAATAGGGCTAATGGTTGCGGCAATGGACGTGGTCCCTTTTGCTCGAATTTATCTAAGACCACTGCAACTGTGCATGCTCAAACAGTGGAATGGGGATTATGCAGATTTGTCTCCCCAGATACAAATGGACCAGAAAACCAGAGACTCACTCCTCTGGTGGTTGTCTCAGGATCACCTGTCTCAGGGAATGAGTTTCCGCAGACCGGAGTGGATCATTGTCACGACTGACGCCAGCCTTTTAGGCTGGGGTGCGGTCTGGGACTCCCTGAAAGCTCAGGGTCTATGGTCTCGGGAAGAATCTCTTCTCCCGATAAACATTTTGGAACTGAGAGCGATATTCAATGCGCTCCAGGCCTGGCCTCAGTCAATCAATCATCAGGGAGGAACAAAGAGTTCCCTGGCGATGAGGGAGGTATCCAAGATCATCAAATGGGCAGAGGATCACTCCTGCCATCTATCCGCAATTCAAATCCCAGGAGTGGACAACTGGGAGGCGGATAATCTGAGTCGTCAGACTTTCCATCCGGGGGGAGTGGGAACTCCACCCGGAGATTTTTGCCCAGTTAACCCAACTATTGGGCTTTCCAGATCTGGATCTGATGGCGTCACGCCAGAACTCCAAAGTTCCACGTTACGGGTCCAGGTCCAGGGATCCCAAGGCGACATTTTTAGATGCCTTGGTCGTTCAATCTAGCTTGTGTCTTTCCACCATTTCCTCTTCTCCCTCGGCTAGTAGCCAGAATCAAGCAGGAGAAGGCTTTGGTAATTCTGATAGCTCCTGCGTGGCCACGCAGGACTTGGTATGCAGACCTTGTGGATATGTCATCGGCTCCACCATGGAAGCTACCTTGGAGGCAGGACCTTCTAATCCAAGGTCCATTCAAGCATCCAAACCTAGTTTCTCTGCAACTGACTGCTTGGAGATTGAACGCTTAATTCTAGCTAAGCGTGGGTTCTCTGAATCAGTTATAGATACTCTGATCCAGGCTAGAAAGCCTGTTACCAGGAAAATTTCCCATAAGATATTTTGCGGAAATATCTTTGTTGGTGCGAATCCAAGGGTTACTCATGGAGTAAGATTAGGATTCCAAGGTTACTATCCTTTCTCCAAGAAGGATTGGAGAAAGGGTTGGCAGCTAGTTCTCTAAAGGGACAGATATCTGCTCTGTCTGTTCTGTTGTATAAGCGTCTGGCAGCCGTGCCAGATGTTCAGGCGTTTGTACAGGCCTTAGTCAGAATCAAGCCTGTCTACAGACCTGTGGCTCCTCCATGGAGTCTCAATTTAGTTCTTTCAGTTCTTCAAGGGGTTCCGTTTGAACCTCTACATTCCATAGATATTAAGTTACTATCTTGGAAAGTTTTGTTTTTGGTAGCTATTTCTTCTGCTAGAAGAGTTTCTGAATTGTCTGCTTTGCAGTGTAATTCACCCTATCTGGTGTTCCATACAGATAAGGTCGTTTTGTGTACCAAACCTGGTTTTCTTCCAAAAGTGGTTTCCAATAAGAATATTAACCAGGAAATAGTTGTTCCTTCTCTGTGTCCTAATCCAGTTTCTAACAAGGAACGTCTGTTACACAATCTTGATGTGGTTCGTGCATTAAAGTTTTATCTAAAAGCAACTAAAGACTTCAGACAAACATCGTCCTTGTTTGTCATCTATTCTGGCAAGAGGAGAGGTCAAAAAGCGACTGCTACCTCTCTGTCTTTCTGGCTGAAAAGCATCATCCGGTTGGCTTATGAGACTGCTGGAAGGCAGCCTCCTGAACGAATTATAGCTCATTCCACTAGAGCTGTGGCTTCCACATGGGCTTTCAAGAATGAGGCTTCTGTTGAACAGATCTGTAAGGCAGCGACTTGGTCTTCACTGCATACATTTGCCAAATTTTACAAATTCGATACTTTTGCTTCTTCGGAGGCTATTTTTGGGAGAGAAGTTTTGCAAGCAGTGGTGCCTTCCGTTTAGGTTACCTGACTTGTGCCCTCCCTTCATCCGTGTCCTAAAGCTTTGGTATTGGTTCCCACAAGTAAGGATGAAGCCGTGGACCGGATACACCAATGTAAGAGAAAACAGAATTTATGCTTACCTGAAAATTTCTTTCTCTTACGGTGTATCCGGTCCACGGCCCACCCTGGCAATTTAGTCAGGTTTAAATTTATTTTTGTAAACTACAGTCACCACTGCACCCTATGGTTCTCCTTTTTCTCCTAACCGTCGGTCGAATGACTGGGGGGGCGGAGCCTGAGGGGAGCTTTATGGACAGCTCTGCTGTGTGCTCTCTTTGCCACTTCCTGTAGGGATTGAGAATATCCCACAAGTAAGGATGAAGCCGTGGACCGGATACACCGTAAGAGAAAGAAATTTATCACGTAAGCATAAATTCTGTTTTTTTTTTCATAGGAATTAGTTTGTTCAATAGATTTTGGTTTCTCATTGTATATTTTTTGTTCTTTAGAAGCATCATTACATGTATTATATCTCCAAAAATGAGTACTAAAGTATATTTCTCCATCATTGCCTCAAAATGTTTGTAATCCTCTCTGTCACGGTCAATTTTTTTCTTCTTAATATCCAAAAGTTCTTTTTTAGTTTTCTTCATCATCTCTTTTAATGTTGATTCCTGCGCTCTAAATACTCTTTTTCTAATTTAAACTTTTGTAGCTTACTTTCTAATTTATTGATCTCATTACCTAATTGAATTAGTATATCCCCTCTAAACTCTTTTATTAGTTCCATTAATTTTATAGAGGCAATCTCTAAAATATCTCTCCATCTTTTAATGAATGTTTTATCTTCAGTTTTAAAGGAACATTGCTTTTTTTATTCTTAATCCTCGCGGGACCCATTTTTCCTCAATATATTTTGTCAGGAAAGCATATTCTATTTTTTGTCTCATTAGTTAGTTTTAATTCTAAATCCTTCATTAATTTCTTAATTATATTTAGTTTATTTTCTTTATTAATCAATTCTATAGTGTCTAAATTTTCTCCTTCATGTTGTACAATATTCTCAAATATATCATTCAGACTATCATATATAGTAGATCTTAAATTAAATACGTCTAAATTATTTGTCATAGTGTATATTTACAGTTATCGGCTACCAAAAACACTATATTATGTTCTACAAAAAGGTTTTAATAATTGTAAAATGCAAAATAGATAGTATAGAACAAAAAATAGTGATATGCAATAATCCACCAAACAACTCAGCTAGATCAATAAAACCTCAAAAATTGATAGTATGCAACAGAATTTTAGAAAATAGCGTAGTTTCGCCTATATTGTTAACCTATACTAGGTAAACAAATTAGTCTAAAAATGTATTGTTGCAAAATTTTAGATTCTAATAACTAATTTCGGTTTTTCTAAAATATAATTTTAAAGTTTCCTTTTTTTGTTGATATATATGAAGTATTTGTACTATTATTTAATCTAATTTAATTCTATTGATTTTTTTTATTTTTTATGTTTTTTAGATGTATTCTATATGTATGGGGTTTGTAGGGATTGTTATAGAGAATCCTGTTTATACATCTTTATGTATGTTTAGAATAGTTGTTTAAGTCAAAACATTTATATATATTTTTCTCTTGTAAGATGTATCGAGTCCACGGATTCATCCATACTTATGGGATATTCTCCTTCCCTACAGGAAGTGGCAGAGAGAGCACCCACAGCAGAGCTGTCCATATAGCTCCTCCCTTATCTCCACCCCCCAGTCATTCTCTCTGCCCTTCCTAGCAGTTAAGCAGGCAAAGTGAGTGTGGTGATAAAAATGTTAGTTTTTATTTTCTCAAGCAAAAGTTTATTTTAAATGTTACCGGTGTGTACTTTTTACTCTCTGGCAGAATAGGTATATCAAGATTTCTGCAAGGAGGATGATGATCTTAGCATTTTGTAAGTAAGATCCACTGCTGTTCTCACAAGGGCTGAAGAGTACAGGAAAACTTCAGTTGGGGGAACGGTTTGCAGACTAAACTGCATTAAGGTATGTTCAGTCTATTTTTTTTTTTAGACAGACTGTGTTATTTCTAGAAAAGGCTGGCAATAGCCCCATGAGGGAAAGGTAAGTTGTATTCAGTAAAAGAGGAATCCAAGCTTGCATAAAGGGCTCATAGTTACTGGTGACACTAATGGGAAAAAACGTTTTGGTTTAATTACAAATAAAACGTTTTTTGAGGGACTTTAAGGGGTCTTTGTGGCTTGTTTAAAGGGTTATTAACCCACATGGCTAGTTTAAGAAACACTCTGTGGTGTTTTTTAGGCCCCATAACTTCGAGTGAGGTGGGAGGAGCCTATTTTCAGTTGCACGGTTTATTTACCTCAGAAGCATCCAGCTACTTCTCCAGAGATTCCTGCTGTATTTGAGGGCTGTAAAGAGGTTTTTCTCTTGTAAGGTGTATCCAGTCCACTGATTCATCCTTTACTTATGGGATATTCTCCTTCCCAACAGGAAGTGGCAAAGAGAGCACACAGCAGAGCTGTCCATATAGCTCCCCCTCTAGCTCCACCCCCCAGTCATTCTCTTTGCCGACTCTAAGCAATCGGAAGGGTAAAGTGAATGTGGTCTTAGAATTGTAGTTTTTTATTTTCTACAAGCAAAAGTTTGTCATTTTAAATGGTACCGGTGTGTACTATTTACTCTCTAGCAGAAAGTAGATGAAGATATCTGCAGGGAGGAAGATGATTTTAGCATGTTGTAACTAAAATCCACTGCTGTTCCCACAAAGGACTGAGGAGTACAAAAAAACTTCAGTTGGGGGGAACGGTTGCAGGTTAGGCTGCAATAATGTATGTTCAGTCATTTTATTTCTAGACAAGACTGTGATAATGCTGGAAAAGACTGATAAGATCCCCATGAGGGAAGGGTAAGCTGTATTCAGAGACTATGTATGGAATTGCTAGCTTACATTACAGGGCTAGTTTATGCTGGTTGACACTGCTTAATGACAAACGGTTTTTATTAGAAAAATATTGTTTTTGAGACACTTTGAAGGTTCCTTTGGGTTTCTTTCAGGGGTTGTTACCCACATGGCTATTATTTAAACACTTAGGAGTGTTTCTTTAGGCCTCACAGCACCGGAGTAAGGTGGGAGGGGCCTAATTTCGCGCCTCAGATGCGCAGTTATATTGACTAGAACTTCAGGCTGTCTTCACATGGAGGGTCCTGCTACAGTTTGAGGGCCCATAAGAAGCTTTTTCCCCATAAATCTGACTCCTAAGGGAAGGTAGGGCCACAGCAGAGCTGTGGCAAGGTGCTGAAGTTATTTTTACCTGTCTTTTGCTTACTATTGATCCGGTTTGGGCATTAAGGGGTTAATCACTTTTTTTGCTAGTGGTGCAATCTTACTAATGCTTTAGGCACATACTGTGAAAATGTCTAAAAGTTTGCTGCATTTTTCACTGTTTTGGAAAATTGTGTACCTTTTTTATATCTTAAAGGCACAGTAACGTTTTTTTGCAAAGTGTTTTTTTACTTCATTAAAGTGTTTTCTAAGCCTGTTTGTCTTACTACTAGTCTGTTAAACATGTCTGACACCAAGGAAGATCCTTGTTCAATGTGTTTAGAAGCCATGGTGGAACCCCCTCTCAGAATGTGTCCCACTTGTACTTATATGTCTATACATTTTAAAGATCATATTGTTGCACTTAATAATGTGGCCCAAGATGATTCTCAGACAGAAGGTAATGAGGTTAGCCCCAAGTGTCACAACCAGTTACGCCCGATCAAGTGACGCCTAGCACCTCTAGCGCGTCTAACTCTTTTACCTTGCAAGACTTGGCGTCAGTTATGGATAATACCCTCTCAGTGTTTTTATCTAAACTGCCCGTGTTACCTGCAAAGCGTGATAGCTCTGTTTTAAGAACAGATTATGAGCATTCTGACGCTTTAGTAGCCGTATCCGATATACACTCACAACGCTGTGAAATGGGGACGAGGGATGTGCTGTCGGAGGTAGAAATATCCGATTCGGGAAAGGTTGCTCCTCAGACAGACTCGGATACGTTGGCTTTTAAATTTAAACTAGAACACCTCCGCTTATTGCTCAGGGAGGTATTAGTTACTCTGGACGACTGCGACCCTTTGGTGGTTCCAGAGAAATTGTGTAAAATGGACAAGTACCTAGAAGTTCCTGTTTACACTGATGTGTTCCCGGTCCCTAAGAGGATTGCGGATATCGTTACTAGGGAGTGGGATAGACCAGGTATTCTGTTTGTTCCCCCTCCTGTTTTTAAGAAAATGTTCCCCATATCTAACCCCATACGGGACTCGTGGCAGACGGTCACTAAGGTGGAGGGGGCTTTTTCTTCACTTGCTAAATGCACAACTATACCAATCGAAGACAGTTGTGATTTTAAAGACCCTATGGATAAAAAATTGGAGGGTTTACTTAAGAAAATTTTTGTTCAACAAGGTTTTCTTCTCCAACCTATTGCGTGCATTGTTCCTGTAACTACTGCAGCGGCTTTCTGGTTTGAGGCGCTGGAAGATGCGCTCCAGACGGAGACCTCATATGAGGACATTATGGACAGAATTAAGGCTCTTAAGCTGGCTAATTCTTTTATCACAAATGCCGCTTTCCAACTAGCTAAGTTAGCGGCAAAAAAAATCAGGTTTCGCCATTTTAGCGCGCAGGGCGTTATGGCTAAAGTCCTGGTCGGCTGATGTGTCGTCAAAATCCAAACTATTGAACATCCCTTTCAAAGGAAAGACGCTCTTTGGGCCTGAATTGAAAGAGATTATTTCAGAAATCACTGGGGGAAAAGGCCATGCTCTCCCCCAAGTCCTTCAAGACGAAAAACAAACAAAATAATTTCTTTCATGTAATTAGCAAGAGTCCATGATCTAGTGACGTATGGGATATACATTCCTACCAGGAGGGGCAAAGTTTCCCAAACCTTAAAATGCCTATAAATACACCCCTCACCACACCCACAATTCAGTTTTACAAACTTTGCCTCCGATGGAGGTGGTGAAGTAAGTTTGTGCTAGATTCTACGTTGATATGCGCTCCGCAGCAAGTTGGAGCCCGGTTTTCCTCTCAGCGTGCAGTGAATGTCAGAGGGATGTGAGGAGAGTATTGCCTATTTGAATGCAGTGATCTCCTTCTACGGGATCTATTTCATAGGTTCTCTGTTATCGGTCGTAGAGATTCATCTCTTACCTCCCTTTTCAGATCGACGATATGCTCTTATATATACCATTACCTCTGCTGATTACAGTTTCAGTACTGGTTTGGCTTTCTACAAACATGTAGATGAGTGTCCTGGGGTAAGTAAATCTTATTTTCTGTGACACTCTAAGCTATGGTTGGGCACTTTGTTTATAAAGTTCTAAATATATGTATTCAAACATTTATTTGCCTTGACTCAGAATGTTCAACTTTCCTTATTTTCCAGACAGTCAGTTTCATATTTGGGATAATGCATTTGAATTAATCATTTTTTTCTTACCTTCAAAAATTTGACTCTTTTTTCCCTGTGGGCTGTTAGGCTTGCGGGGGCTGAAAATGCTTCATTTTATTGCGTCATTCTTGGCGCGGACTTTTTTGGCGCAAAAATTATTTTCCGTTTCCGGGGTTATACGTGTCGCCGGAAGTTGCGTCATTTTTTTGACGTTATTTTGCGCCAAAAATGTCGGCGTTCCGGATGTGGCGTCATTTTTGGCGCCAAAAGCATTTTAGGCGCCAAATAATGTGGGCGTCTGATTTGGCGCTAAAAAATATGGGCGTCGCTTTTGTCTCCACATTATTTTAGTCTCATGTTTCATTGCTTCTGGTTGCTAGAAGCTTGTTCTTTGGCATTTTTTCCCATTCCTGAAACTGTCATTTAAGGAAATTGATCAATTTTGCTTTATATGTTGTTTTTTTGTCTTACATATTGCAAGATGTCTCACGTTGCATCTGAGTCAGAAGATACTACAGGAAAATCGCTGTCTACTGCTGGAGCTACCAAGCTAAGTGTATCTGCTATAATTTTTGGTATCTGTTTCTCCAGCTGTTGTTTGTATTGCATGTCATGACAAACTTATTAATGCAGATAAAATTTCCTTTAGTACTGTTACATTACCTGTTGCTGTTCCGTCAACATCTAATTTTCAGAGTGTTTCTGATAAACATATGAGATTTTATTTTTTAAATCCATTAAGAAGGCTATGTCTGTTATTTCTCCTTCTAGTTTACATAAAAGTCTTTTAAAACTTCTCTTTTTTCAGATGAATTTTTAAATGAACATCATCATTCTGATACTGATAAATCTTTGTATTTGTTCAATATGGAATTTATTCGTTCTTTATTTAAAGAAGTATTAATTGCATTAGAAATAGAGGATTCTGGTCCTCTTGATACTAAATCTAAACGTTTAAATAAGGTTTTTAAATCTCCTGTAGTTATTCCAGAAGTGTTTAATCTCCCTGATGCTATTTCTGAAGTAATTTCCAGGGAATGGAATAATTTGGGTAATTCTTTTACTCCTTCTAAACGTTTAAGCAATTATATCCTGTGCCATCTGACAGATTAGAGTTTTTTGGGACAAAATCCCTAAGGTTATGGGGCTGTCTCTACTCCTGCTAAATGTACTACTGTTCCTACGGCAGATAGTACTTTATTTAAGGAAAATTGAATCCTTTCTAAGAAAAGCTTACTTATGTTCAGGTAATCTTCTTAGACCTGCTATATTTTTAGCGGATGTTGCTGCAGCTTCAACTTTTTGGTTAGAAGCTTTAGCGCAACAAGTAACAGATCATAATTTTATAGCATTATTATTATTCTATAACATGCTAATAATTTTATTGGTGATACCATCTTTTGATATCATTAGAGTTGATGTCAGGTATATGTCTCTAGCTATTTTAGCTAGAAAAGCTTTATGGATTAAACTTGGAATGCTGATATGTCTTCTAAGTCAACTTTGCTTTCCCTTTCTTTCCAGGGTATTAAATTATTATCTCAATTGTTTCTGGAAGGAAGGGAACTTTTTTACCAAAGGATAAAAAATCTAAGGTAAATTTAGGTCTAATAGTCTTTTTCGTTCCTTTCCTCACAACAAGGAACAAAAGCCTGATCCTTCATCCTCAGGAGCGGTATCAGTTTGGAAACTATTTCCAGTTTGGAATATATCCAAGCCTTATAGAAATCTATAGCCAGCTCCTAAGTACCCATGAAGGTGCGGCCCTTATTCCAGCTCAGCTGGTATGGGGCAGATTACGTTTTCTTCAAAGAAATTTGGATCAATTCCGTTCTCAATCTCTGGTTTCAGAACATTGTTTCAGAAAGGTACAGAATTGGCTTCAAGTTAAGGCCTCCTGCTAAGAGATTTTTTTCTTTCCCGTGTCCCAGTTAAAACAGCAAAGGCTCAGCATTTCTGAAATGTGTTTCAGATCTAGAGTTGGTTGGAGTAATTATGCCAGTTCCAGTTCTGGAACAGGGGCTGGGGTTTTATTTTATCTCTTCATTGTACCAAAGAAGGTCAATTCCTTCAGACCAGTTCCGGATCTATCAATATTGAATCGTTATGTAAGGATACCAACATTCAAGATGGTTACTGTAGGACTATCCTGCTTTTTGTTTAGCAAGGGCATTATATGTCTACAATAGATTTACAGGATGTGTATCTGCATATTCCGATTCATCCAGATCACTTTTAGTGTCTGAGATTCTCTTTTTAGACAAGCATTACCAGTTTTTTGGCTCTACCGTTTGGCCTAGCCTCAGTTCCAAGAATTTTTTTCAAAGGTTCTCGGTGCCCTTCTTTCTGTAATCAGAGAACAGGGTTTTGGTATTTCCTTATTTGGACGATATCTTGGTATTTGCTCAGTCTTCTCATTTTCGAAGAATCTCATACGAATCGACTTGTTTTGTTTCTTCAAGTTCATGGTTGGAGGTTCAATTTACCAATCAGTTCATTGATTCCTCAGACAAGGGTAACCTTTTTAGGTTTCTAGATAGATTCAGTGTCTATGACTCTGTCCTTGTCAGACAAGAGAAGTTTAACATTGATATCAGCTTGTCAAAACCTTCAGTCACAATTCATTCCCTTCGGTAGCCTTATGCATGGAAATTTTAGGTCTTAGGACTGCCGCATCAGATGCGATCTCCTTTGCTCGTTTTCACATGCGACCTCTTCAGCTCTGTATGCTGAACCAATGGTGCAGGGATTACTCAAAGATATCTCAATTAATATCTTTAAACCGATTATACGACACTCTCTGACATGGTGGAAAGATCACCATCGTTTAGTTCAGGGGGCTTCTTATTCTTCCAACCTGGACTATAATCTCAACAGATGCAAGTCTTACAGGTTGGGGAGCTGTGTGGGGGTATCTGACGGCACAAGGGGTTTGGGAATCTCAGGAGGTGAGATTTCCGTTCAATATTTTGGAACTCTGTGCAATTTTCAGAGCTTTCCAGTCTTGGCCTCTTCTGAGAGAGAGTTGTTCATTTGTTTTCAGATAGACAATGTCACAACTGTGGCATACATCAATCATCAAGGAGGGACTCACAGTCCTCTGGTTATGAAAGAAGTATCTCGAATTTTGGTTTGGGCGGAATCCAGCTCCTGTCTAATCTCTGCGGTTCATATCCCAGGTATGGACAATTGGAAAGCAAATTATCTCAGTCGCCAAACGTTGCACCTGGGCGAATGGTCTCTTCACCCAGAGGTATTTCCTCAGATTGTTCAATGTGGGAACTCCCAGAAATAGATCTGATGGCTTCTCATCTAAACAAGAAACTTCCCTGGTATCTGTCCGGATCCCGGGATCCTCGGGCGGAGGCAGTGGATGCATTATTTTCTTCCTTACAAGTGTCATCCTGCCTATATCTTTCCGCCTCTAGTTCTTCTTCCAAGGGTATTCTCCAATATTCTAAAGGAATGCTCGTTTGTCCTGCTGGTAGCTCCAGCATGGCCTCACAGGCTTTGGTATGCGGATCTTGTCCGGATGGCCTCTTGCCAGCTGTGGACTCTTCCGTTAAGACCAGTCTTTCTGTCTCAAAACCTTAATTTTAAGGTATGGTGTTTGAACGCTTGATTCTTGGTCAAAGAGGTTTCTCTGACTCTGTGATTGATACTATGTGACAGGCTCGTAAATTTGTATCTAGAGAGATATTGTTACAGAAGCATTAGTTATTTTGTTGTGAAGAGCTTATTTCCCAGCAGCAATGCCTGAACCAGCAAGCCAGCGCCTAAGAAGGGCTCCAAGAAAACCGTAACAAGTATCATTTCATAAAGAGTTAACTCTTTTTTTTTCAGCTTTTAGAAACTATTGTCTAATCACCTCTGGAGCCAGACTGCTAATTGATAAGATGAACTTGTAAACTTGTTATCTTAAGTACTGTAATCCTATTGTGGCCTGTCAAAGGACAGTGCTCTCTATCTAAATGTGTGATGGGGGATTTTGTGCTTCCCCCCCCTCTCCCCCTGGGAGTGCCCTGTGTGCATGTAACCTTAATAAAAAGCAGGCTGGGCATCCCAGTCCTGAGTTCTTGTTTGACCCTCAATCGCAGCGTTGACTCGTTTTGTGGGCAGAAGGGTATCCTAGCTGTACTGCAGCTAAGGGAGATTATTCTATATTTGCGAGACTCATATAGAATACTATGGAAAGCAGCTTCTCCCCTCTTTAGCAATAGGGATCCAGGCTACTAAGCGGTCCATCTCTCAGCGAGACTAAGGGTAACCGTAACATTTGGCGGCAG